>NW_024609884.1:10736880-11000085 GCF_016920785.2 Ixodes scapularis
CACGTCTAGATTAAAAAAAAAAGAAAAAAAAAAAAACATTATTGAGCTTTTTTTTTTAATAATAATAATAATAATAATAATAATCTTTATTAGCGAAACTTGAGGTACTCTGGGTGGCTCGCGAGGCTAGGCAGATAGACGGGGGCCTATACGCGTGAGCGTCTGCTAGTCAGTCACCCTCGTTCGACACCGGCAACACGCTGCTTTCTGCATAGAGAGAAAAGTGGGCAGCTAGGGCTCGTAGGGGATGCTCTGGTAGAAACGAGGGCTGTCGCTTTCCAAGACCCGGCGCGGCCAGACGTAGGCCTTTGTCGGACCCACCAGGGCGGACGACGAGCCTGCCGCTGTTGCCTCAAGCCGTCCTCCTTCGGTCTCCCCCCCCCCCCCCCCCCCCTTCCAAGAAAAAGAAAAAAAAAAGTCTTCACCACCCTCGCCCACCTCCCGACACCTCCCGAACGAAGAGTGTGTCACTTGTTCCGTGGGTCTCTGGCTGCTGGATCTTGTTTTTGTGCTGCACGCAATGCTGCTCCCTCCAGCGAGCCATATGGGGTTTGCAGCTCTTGTGCGAAGAATGGACCGTTGAATCAAACTCTAAAAACAAAAAAAAAGGAAAAAAAAAAACGGCTAGGGACAATTTGGGGGATGGGGACAGGAGGCCTCCCCCCCGTTCCCTTTGTTCTCCCGTGTCCTGCTTGACGGGAATCCGTCTTCAAGGTCGGCCTTGCTCGGGTGTATCTCGAGGGACAGGACGACTGGTAAATAGAAAGGCCCTTTGGTCACAGCGGAACATTGGTCATAGGATGATTCGTCACGGAGACAATCCGTCGCACAATAATTCGTTTTTATTTTGTTTTTTTTCGATTTGGGTCAATACGGCAAGGCCTCTACAAGGCTAGCATGGTTGATCGAGTGGGAAGAAACTGAAGCGGGCTTTGTGGCCTCGGGTTCGGTCCCGAGCGGGTACCGCACATTTAATCGAACGTCGTTTCATCGAATACCATTTCATCGGATAAGTGGACATTTCATAGAACGCCTATTTATCAATGCCCTTTCATCGAATCACTTGACTCCGTTTCATCGAATTTCACTTTACCGAATTTCGGAGCATTACTCTCGCTGTCTCGCTTCTAAGTTGTTTTCACCCTGCCGTCAAATCACAAGAAATAGAATTACTAAGCTGGTCACTTTTCCCCCCAAAAATAGGTTACTGAATCATAAAATATAACAAAACCGGAGTGGGCCTGCGACTTACTGTTTTCAGGTAAGGTAAGCGGCTGTACTCCACCACATACTTTGTTCCCTATTTGTTTACGTTTGAAAGGTACATCCGGAAAGGAATATAATTAACGATATGAACCAACTGGCCCCAACCAATGTTTTATTGAATATAATTATTCTTCGCTGCGCCTTTTTTTAAATTTTGTATCTATGTATTTACTAGTGTTTTCATTCAATCACAGGAAAATAGCTTCCTTTCTTAGAACCTAGGTTGAAAAGCGGGCACGTTCACGGTTCTGCCAATAAAAAAAAAAAAAAGAAACACGTCTTTTTTTCTTTTTATGCGGCATGTTTTTTTTGTGATTGAAAGAGAATGTACGTTTCTTGAAGGACGAAAATAAACCCTCCAATGACCTTTGTCACTGAACCCGATGGTCACAGGGCTCATAAAATGTCACGGGAGTGTTCCCGTTTATTATTGGCCACATTAGCAGCACAAGTCATCAGTTACTAAAAAAAGAAAAGGTGTAGCAGAGAAATTAGAAAATAAAGTTTCGTATTAATAGTTCCCCTCTCTGTAGGAAAAGAAAGGTCTGCTATCCTTCTGGTGTTACAAGAAAACTATTTCCTATAGATGAAATCCTCCGACTGCTCAACTAGGCGGTGTTCGATGAAACGGCGTTCGATGAAACGGTATTCGGGGAATGTGGTGAAAACTCGAGAACACACTTCTAACTTGGACTTCATTCCCAAAGATAGAGGTGATCGCGATACCCCGCGTTGGGTGTAGGAAAAAAAGGCTGTAGGACTGTTCGTCGAAAGGCAATAGACATATTGCTATATTACCCAAGCATCGAGGAGAACGCAGGGACTGCCGTTCCACGCGCCGCACGTGCTGGCCTCAGCAGTAGGAACTTTTCTAAAGCAAATACCTAAAACAAATGGCATCTTGCACGCGCGTTCGTCAACGCTTTATTTTGATTATTTACTTCGAATCTTTTATACGGGGAAGGCGTGTGCGTGTGGACGCGTGGAACACCAATCCCTGCATGCTCCTTGATTCTTGGGTAATGTAAAGGGCAGTTCGTCACATAGCGCATTTCGTCATAGGGCAATTCGTCGCAGTGACAGTTCGTCAATCTATTGACAGAACTTTGTTTTTCCGTGCCTTTTTTTCTAGTGCCGAGCATATTGCTCCCAAATGAAAAACCTCGGGTGAGATCAGAGACCCTACTGTTTGGAGTCTGTTATAATAGCTGCTTGAATCGTTGTTACTTTGATCTGCCGCACAGAACGGCAAATAGTGCCCAACGCCAGTTTGAAAGATACCGCGTCGCTCATGCCAGTTTGCGCACGTTTCAATGTTGCACTGCTAATCGCAATACGTTTACGTTTTGTAGTGTAAAGTGAGATGGACAGTAGTCTGGTTTCCCGAATGAGTGAGGGAAGTGCATTTTTCTTTTTCTGGGGGCCATGATGTCCAGACTAAAAGTCAGTCACGATCGGGGTGGCGCCTGCCCGTTGGACGTGGCGAGGTCGTTTGACGCGGATATTTGCAAGCGAGTCTGATACACTCTACAGGCCCTGTTCAGATAAGATTATATGCACGCGAGTCCAGACGTATTTTTTGCTTTTGTTAATTTTTTTATATGTTACTCCTCAACATGTGTAGGGAACGTAATAAAAAATATTTTGCCAAAAACATAATATTTCAACAACAACAAAAAAATTGTGAGTGAGCCAGAAGGGCACATTAGATTTATGAAGTTTTCCTTTATGTCATGTTTGGTGACACCTACTACGCAAACTACAAATATAAGAACTATAAAATATTTTTCACTTATAATGGATTATGTGTGTTATGGAGTCGCCGACGCGCCGACGCTAGAGAGCTCCGACCGAGAAAAACCGTTCGCGCGCAGCCCGATGATATAAGCGCTTCGCGCGTAACTTGAGCGCCCCGTACCAGAGGCGTCTTTCTTTTATTTCGTTTT
The DNA here is from genome assembly GCF_016920785.2 of Ixodes scapularis. NCBI lineage: Eukaryota > Metazoa > Arthropoda > Arachnida > Ixodida > Ixodidae > Ixodes > Ixodes scapularis. The sequence goes on from NW_024609884.1 coordinate 10,740,093, forward strand.
ATATTTAATAAACGAGGCGTCAGTCTTCGGCCTGACTCCGGCACGAAAGGTCGTCTGTGTGTTCTCTTCGCAAAAGAACGTAAAACGGAACAATGTGAACCATTGATTTAAATATGTACAGCATTGTAGAGCTCACATATATTTCGCGTCCAAAATGCGCAAACATGGCTCTTTGGACGTTTTGTTACTGGATTTCTGAGCCTGAGCCGTTGTCTGCCAAAACTGAATAGCTACAACGTCAACATTTGTCATATATTGTTATTGAAAGTACTTTTGAATGATATATAAATCATTGCTTTATCTCGAAGATTAAAATTTTTATGTCGCTCCTAACTTGTTCTTAATTACAAATTTAAGAAATGTCAAGGGGGAATTAAAAAAAAAAAAAAAAAACATTTTCGATTTTTTTTTTTTAATTTATAGTGATAGTTCTCCATCATACTCTTGTGTTTATTCATAAAAGCCATGTTGCCATAATTTTGCTTCCTTCAAAGTTACAGCGCTGCTAAGTGTACCTTCCACGCTGGCATTTTTGCCCAATGCCTCACACAAGGTAACCGATTCTGTGTATTTTACGACTATATTTTTTTTTGTGCTGTATTGGAGTATTAGGCTCAAGTTCAAGTATTTTACTAATGAATACAATACCCTCGTTTCTCGTCCTATTTTATTAATTTAATCACTAATCCTGTTTTTCCCTTTAAAATGACAAGTTCTAGAGCTTCAGCTGAACGTTTTCCACAAAAGAGGGACGGAAACTTGTAATCGCTACTACGTTTTTTTTTTTTTTTTTTATAGTAGTAGTAGAAAAGTAACTACTGTGGTGGAAATTATATGCGAATAGTTATACTTATTCGCGACTCCAGCGACCTATAGGGGGCGCCACCACCAAACAAACATGGCGGCTGGGTCCAGGTCGCGGCGGCTCGGCCGGGCCGCCTGAACGGGTGGCGCATTCAATTTAACAAATATTATTTTGTTTAATGCCCAATTTTATGGGCATTTGAACTGAGACGGTTAAGTGTAGCCGGTGCACATAAACTTGCCAAACATAGTTTTGTTTTGCCGGTGTTTTTTTTTTTTGTTTTTTTGTTCTTTTCATGTCAAACTTTCGTTTCGGAGTCTTAGCTCAAAACCGAAACTATGGGCTCCGGAGAAACAGTAATAGACTCTAATTAGTTTTTATCATCTAAGGAAAGCGGCGATGGCTACAGAATTGTTGCACCGAAAGTAATTTTTAGCTAACTCGCAAGCCTCGACCGTGCGACTTATATGACCGAGAAATCGAGCTTTTGTGCTTATCCGCGTTTAAGAAACAGCTCCAGTCGTCTGCTCGGTCAACAACACAGGCTGCAGGAAAATTACGAAAATTAAGCACGCGCTTCTTGAGCCAAGGAGCATGTTAACCCGCTGGCGCTTCAGGAAGAAGCTGATACTCGTATTTCAATTCAGTTTTTAGTAGCAATCGAGAAGTCATTTTGACGAGCGGGTTATGTATTTTATTACATACTATGGTCCCACTAAAGCGATATTAGTATATTCTTCGGGCTGAAATATGAACTTAGTTGACTAGCTATCAGGTACCTGCTGAATAAAAGTATATTTGACAGACAGAGAGATACTATGCTTAAACTTAGCCAAATGGTTCTAGCCGGTAGCACGGAGACGAATGCGGACAAACTGAGGAGAGTCTTCATCAGAGATTCGCTCAGAACCTCTCTGCATTGAACTTGACTTCGAATCGTAAACGGATAAAATTAGTTTTTTTTTTTTTTTTTTTTTTTTTTGTGGCCGGTCAACTTGAGCAACGTAGACGTATATTGCTGTGGCTTCGACGCGGGTATAATATAAATATTGGAGGCGCGATAGATCCTAATGCCGTGGCAGCTTCTAGCTTTGCGAAACGGCGTCCCCCACCTTTTGAAAGCAGATAATTTCCTCATTAATCATAGGCAGCGAGCAGGTTTTCCTAAATAAAGTAATTGCGACATTCGCCAAACTCCTTCAGTGTGGTCCAAAGGCTTTTTCGGCGAAAAGCTGGCAAGATGAATGGCCAACGAACCGGCCGGCGTGGGTGGCTTAAACTTGAAGCTAATCGAGCACAACCAAACTTTAGAAAAGCAGCTATTGAACCTTCCCATTCAATTGACTGCAACATTGGTGTTCCCCTCCAATGAAACACCTCGTCTGTCGTCCTTAGTCCACTGTTCTACATCCTTATAAAGAAACCACTTATCAATTACCAAGTAGTCGTCACTTTGAATGTGATTCAAGACAGACAAGAAATCAAAACGTTTTTCCGTGATTTCTTCCCACCCAAGAAATCGAAAGCACGCGACCGTGTGTTGTGGAGTAAACGGGCTTTCAAACACGTGATGGAAGGAAGCAAACTACTGAGGCTTCACCACACTAATAAACACTCAGAAAACCTTAAAAAGAGAGAAAAAAAATCGGATTTTCGTTAATTTACATTGTTCGCCACCGCGCCGACAACACGTGTCCGCGAAAGCCACCAGAGACGCGGAGAAGCGCGGAACGACCTGGACCGGCTGGTTCCCGGTTTTCCCGCTTGGCGGCGTCCGTTTTGCTGGAGTCGCGAATATTCGCGATGAAGTGGGAATGTTTGAGCCACCAAGCTATATCCGGTTGTTCGCCCGGCTGAACAAAGTAAACCTGCGACTTCGCTGGCACTTTCAGCAAGACGACTGTTAAGATTAAAAATATCTGTAATTATTTATTTTACAAAAACAAACGAACAAACAACAACATAAAATTAAAAGAGCAAAAAAAAAATGAAGTTGGCAGGAGGGCGTTTTGAGAAGTCCGTCTTATGTCCCTCTTCATACCAGACCGGCGAATTCCGCGAAGCATTCATCTTTGCTGCGATAATTCTAACGAGTGCTAGAAAATCGGTCAACTCCAATTGTGTCTATGTACTGTACATACATACAGGGAATGCACGAACTGGAGGATATTGCCCGATCCTCTTCGGAGAATTAACATCCAGATCTACACACTGCGAAAATTTCTCTACTTTTGCTATCTTCTTTTTTGTGTTTGCTAAGATAGCACAAAATATTCTAGGGGCGCTGTAAGTCGCTGCCGAGGTTGAAGACGTTCTGTCAAGACGCAACTACACGGGACTGGCAACCCCTTCGTTTGTTTAGGACCGCAGCGCGCGTCTTGTGACTCTTGTCTTGTCTCACGATCACAATACTCCGCGACCTCCCCAAAAGCTAGACAGGAGAGACCAAGAAGGAAAGATAATGCTTTATTAGCTTTTCTATGAAGCAACGTAGAGAGTAAGTCTAAGCACGTGACAGTCAGTTCCTCCGATAAGAAAAGTGCACCAGGACAAAACAAGCGATAACTGCGTGTGCTTTGCGGTCCATGGGGGGCCGTCTCTGGTTCTTCAGGTTCACGAGGGGGGCCACCGGCGGCTTGTTGGGTTTGCTCTCGCTCTCTGTCTGATCGGCCGCCTTTCTGATTTAGGGCTGATTAGGTCGGTGCCGCTAGTATTACGCGCGTCGCTTTTAGGGCTCGTGGCATTTCGATTTTGACGCTGGCTTTGGCTTCTGGGCACGATAGTACATTGACATTACACATAACATAAGTGTTGCTTAGCACCGGAGCCGCCAGCGAGTCAAATAGCATGTCCCACTGCAAACCGCGTGCGCGTGGAGACAGGGTTACAACGGACGCCTTTCAAACCTCGTGACTCTAAAATATGTTTCACGGGTGGTCGTGTGGGCCTTCAGGCTTAGCGGTTTTGCTTCGCTTTCTGATGTGTCACGTCGAACTATGTAAGGTGAGAAAACAGCTTCCGCATCGGTAGAACGCCATCCTTTCAATACACACACCAGACAACGTGATTATCAACTGTCAACTGTTTTGCCGGGATAAATACAGGCCTATAGTTTTGTCTGCTGCTTCAAGAAGAGCTCGCTGCCACGTACGTAAGCTAAGACAACCAAAAGGCCGGAGTTGAACTTCCTTGCCTTTACGCAAGAATACAACGGCGCGAGGCTCAAGGAAGGAATAGGTTTTCTCACCTCGGGCAGGTGGTGCCACTAAAACTGAATATAGTACAACTTTGTCGATGCTATTCGGGTTTTGACGCATTTACTCATGTTGAGACGACAATAATTATAAAATATAGCGTTAGATTGAGCATGTAATGGCACATCTCACCAACTTATTGCCTTATAGGTAATAAGTTTGGAAGTGGACGTCTATTAAGACGTCCACTTCCAAAATAATTTTGAATATAATTTTGACGTCCGTGATGCCACTTCCTGAAGTCGTGAAAATATTTTCGAAAACATTTGGCAGTGACTATTTCGACGTCCACCGTCAAAATATTTAAAAACCTATTTCGACGTCTGTAACGTCACTTTTGCAAAAACCTCAAAATAGTGGCAATAGTGGTTTTATTATTTCGACGTCCTCCCGGCCTTCGTTCAATGCAGCAGCCGTCGCGTGGTAGCCATAGGGTGACCACCCGTCCCGCGAATCGCGGGACTGTCCTGCATTGAGGGCTCGCGTGTCCCGCGTCCCGCGAGAAATTTCCAAATCTTCAAAATGTCCCGCATTTCACGCTGTAGTAAACTTCACTCCGCAAATCATGGTGCTGCCAAACAATGGGGCACGGGGAAGCGCGGAGGTCGCTGGTAATCGTGTGAACCGAAATGATACGCCATTTTCTATCCAAGCATTGCGGGAGCGACCGTCGTGAATAAGCTCTGTTACCTGTTGCGCACGACGAAGACAAGGCAGACGGGTCGTACAAATACGACTTTAGGCCGAATCGCTTCTGGGCCATCATGGCCACTGGTGATGTAGCGGCGTCTTGGTCCTCATTAATGTCATCATACCCACCGCGCTCGTCGCGTTGGTCGGCCACCGCACACTCGAGGCAGATCCGCGATATGCTACAGCCCTCGGGTACTTCGACTAAGAGAGACTGTAACGCGTTGACGCCTCCAAGTGGCAAAGCTCGGCCCTTCATGGCATAATGACGTCAAGGCCGCGCCGGATCTCCCGAGATGCATCGCTCTCTTCGATGGCTGGTTTTGAAGCGCTCGCCAAACTCCCGTCATTTAGAACGAAAAATATAGTCATCCGCTTAAAATACAACCATGCGATTACCGATCACAGGTTTAGCTAATCCAATTCGACTTATTTCTTGATGTTTTCTGTAAATTTCAAGTTTTCAGCATCCCTTTAATTGCATCGATGCCTGTCGCTAACAAAACAAGTTGCATTTTTGCAAATTGTATCAATTGTTTCATTGTTTTATGATAACCGCCTTGACACACTACTGTATTCAGAAATCTTTCAACGCATTAAAATGACTCGAATATATTATTGTTAAATCGGAGACGCAAAAAAAAAAAAAAAAATCTTATTGCTCGATATTTATATTTTTTTTTATATTTTTCATAATGGACAAAACAGGCAGCTAAATTAAGGCAAATCTGTATTTCCTACCGATACCTTGGCACCTTTCCTGCCTCAAAAAAATTAAAGTTTACGAAGGTCTGCAATGTCTTTTGGAGGTTCACCTATCAATTTCCGAACACATATCGTATTTACACCGAAATATGTTCGCGCACCAAAAGCGTCCGTACACCGAAACGTCCATGCAAACAAAACGTCCGTGCACCGGGACGACCGCACCGAAAAGTCCTACACCGAAAAAATGTCCGGATTCGGCAGATTTCTGCAACGGGCGTATGTTTCCCAGAAAAGGAGGGTGTGGACGTGCGCTTCCCCGAAACCCCCCACCCCCCAACGATTCGAGCACGCTCTGTTTCAAGTTGGTCGGGGGCCACGGGTTGGGGTTGCATAGTTGCGTGTGTGTGTTTGTGCGTCTTCGAAGTGCGTAAACGACGCGTAACTCGGGGCCCACTGTACTCGTTTCACCGCTAAGCTCACAGGGCGGCGGAAGATACGCGTTCGCCGGACCATACGTACGTCGATCTTTCGCCACGTGATCATTCTCCCGCCCGTACCCACGACGAGTACAGATTGGGATCGTGTGACGAAAGGAAGGCATTTGATTGGTCGAGCGAGCGCGTGGCCTCTACTTTGCTGTCGTCTTAGGGCTGAGTGGAGTCAAGTCGCGGCACTTGCAGCTTCGACGGGGTAGCTTGCCTTCGAGGGCGAAAAACGCTCTTGGCGGCCGTGACAAATATTAAAAAAGTAAAAAAAAAAATTTATTTTTTTAATTGTTTAGAGGTTTTTTTGACGCTCATGCGAAAGCCGGTGTCCACGCCACTGCTAGCACCAAAACAAAACGACATAAAAATTAAGAAAAAGTTGAAAGAAAACGGTCAGAAATGTTGGGGGTGGTTATGGTGGCACGAAGAATACCGGGAAACCCGCCGAACCCGAGGGAAAAAAAAAAAAAACACGTTTTCTTTTTTCTTTTTTTTTTTTTGGGGGGGGGGGGGGGGGGAGCAAAACTTGCAGGAACGAACGAAACGAATGTGGGAAGCAGATTCGGTCCCTCTTTCTCTGCTCTTTATTTAGCAGTTTTTTTTTTTTGTTTTGTTTAATGTATATATATTTTGTTTCCCTCGCTCTTGCCCTCTCCCGGTCCCGTTTTTCTGAGCCGAGGGCCTTCCGAATCGTTTTAAACTTAGCGCAGGTGTATTACCCAACACACGGGATTAAAGAAAAAAAAAAAAAAAAAGACCGACTGGAATATTGGGAGAGAGGGGAATGTGCGACTGCAAGGCTTGAGGCGCAGAGCCTGGAAATAATAGGGAGAGGGTGGGAGAGAGAGAGAGGAATGAGGACGCAAAACCGGCGCACTAACGAGACTCATCCGCCGATTCCAACAGGGAAGAGGGGCAATAGGGAAGGGGACCAGAAAGTCGCGTCACGAAGCTTTATTCCGGGTTCGGTGTGTGTGTGTGCGTGCGTGTGTGTGTGTGGGGGGGGGGGGGGGGGGAGTATTTTAATATTAAATAGTTTTTTATGTTACTTTTTGTACCCTGGATCTCCAAAAAGCTTCCCCCACCCCCACTTTTTTTTTTTTTTTCTTTCGTTCCTCTCTGGGATAAAAGAGAGATCCATAAAATGCCCCAAAAACGCTCCTTTCCGGAGCTGAATTTTTGAAGCGTGGATATTTCAAAAAAAAAAAAGGCAGATAAAAAAAATTAAAAAAATATTATTTTTGAAGAAAAAAAAATATATATAGTATATAAAAGCGTAAATTCAATTTCTGTCGTTTCGTCGAGTTTCCCTTTTGTATTTCTCGCTGGATTTTAGTAACAATCCTAAAATAAAAAAAATAAATAAATAAAAAAATAAAAACTGCAAAGCAAAAGGTTACATTAGCGAAGCAGAAATTTGCAGAACTCGTTAGCGCACAAAAAATACGGGCACAAAAAAAAAATAAAAAAATAAGACGAAAAAAAAACATTTACACGAAAAGACGCAAGAGAAAGAGAGAAACGTGGCCAGGGGGAAAACTAACAGAAAAACTAATCTAGTTATTTTTTGTGCGCTTCCTGGTAATCTGTTCTTTTCCTTCTTTTCCTTCTCGTTTCTATGTGAGCACTTTATCGAGGAAAGCCTTCTCGCTGGTCTTTTCTTCAACGTTTCGAGGGACGGGGGCGCCTCGTTTCGCTGCTTCGCGAGCGAGTGCGGCGGCGAGTGGCTGACCATGAAGGCGCGTGTTTTGGGGGGACTTGCTGGGGGGCCACGAGCCTGAAACATGAGTCGCCAAAAAGGGTGATAAGAACGGCTGCAACGCCGTCCCGTGGCACACATTAAAGATCCCCGAGTGTACGGTTGTACTGCACCGGCCCAATTCCGCCTTATACAGCGGGGGCGAAAGCCACCGCCATTTCTGGAATACTTATAACTTGCCGCCACGTTCTAATTCGCAACTTTCAGCGATGGTGGTGCCGCGGTGTGAGAACCGCGCTCCCTAGCTCCTCGATGATCGGCATCAGAATGGAGGTGCTTGCCAACACCTTTCTGACGTAAAAAAAAAAAAAAAAAAAAAAAAAAAAAAAGTAAGGTTTTGGTACAGCTCGTATATAACAAAACTAGAATTCCTTACGTGTCGGAGACCTATAGCCTCGTACCGCTGTTCTACGATGATCATCCATATTTAGAAAGAATACTCCTCGCAGTTTCCTTCCTATAACACCAGCAAAGCACCTTTTTTATTCAATAGTTGCAAGTCTAAAAACTGCAACTTTCCAATTTTCGCTGGCTCAGAAATGAATTTCAATTCCGGTGCAGCGGTCAAAATAAAGTTACGGAACTCAATAGCGGAATGTTGATTCGGAGCACAAACCAAGATGTCATCAACAAACCTCCGAACCAAAACCCCATCAACCCCCAAAAAGGAGCTAACAAAATCTGTTATTTTCCGGTCAAGAGTGTTGAGGTAAAACTCCGTCAACACTGGAGCCACCGCCGAACCAATGCACACGCATTTCTGCTGTATATAACAGTCTCCATTAATAAAGTTAAGCACAGTCGCCTGCAAATAGTACGTCAGAAGTTCCAGTGTCGCATCTACCGTGGTACCTGCTTTAGCCTGAAATTAGACTAATTTTTTTTTTCTAAAATCTCCCTCACCCTTTCCAGCAACAACACGCTATCCAAAGAATAATATAAATCTTTGATGTCCAAGGACATCACCGTGCAAGCGCTCGAATGCAGAGGAGAAATACCCTCTATTAGCTCTTCCGAGTTCCTAAGGGCAATATTTCCTTCCATATCGACATGTCCCAGACATCCTTGAATGAAAACCGCAAGCGACTTTTGCCACGACCCATTTTCGTTAACTATACCACTCGGAAGGGATATAGTTAATTATTTATTTATTTATCTACTTACAAAGTACGTACATCGCATTGTGGGAATTATTGTAGGGATTAATACAAATACACTATTATAAGTGGGAAAGAATCCGGAAGGTCGTTCCACTGAATCGCGGTTTTAACAAAGAATGAATTGGCAACATTGTGATCGCGATGGGAGGAGACGTAGATGGCCTCAAAACACAGGCGGCTTTATCAACCCCGGTTTTGTTATGAAATACACGATGAAAGAAATTTAATCTTAGTTCGTTTCTTCTATACATTCGAGCGTTTCCCATCCCAGCACAGCTTTCATTTCTGTAACACTAGCATAAAGATCATAGTTGTCAAGTACAATTAGCGCGCTGCCTGATCTTAAATTTTCTCTAGTTCGTGATACGGGTCCCACACGACGCACGGGTAATCTAGGATTGTTCTTACTAAAGAAAAGTAGCGTTTCTTTAACGTTGCGTAACACGGATCTCAAGTTTGGACGGAGGAGATGAAACTTTTTACTAGCTTTTTGTATTGCTCGTTCTATATGACTGTACTATTTTAGGGAGTCTGTAAATAGCACTCCTAAGTAAACACACTCAAATACAGTACTTAGAACGGTACCGTTGGTTAGGTAGCCTTGGAAGACGTGTGGATGACTTCTCAGAAACGTTAAGGATTACATTCATTCACATTTAAGCTAATTTCCTACTCTACACCAAGTAGATAAAATGCTTATGTCGGTTTCAATACGGCAGGTCGTCTGACGAGTTTATCTCCCTGTATATTACGCAGTCATCGGCGAATAGATTAATATGAGACTGTATATTTTCGGTGATATCATTCATGAATATAAGAAAAAATGGAGGCTATAAGACAGTTTCCTGTGGCACTCCCGAAAGAAAAAAATAAAAGCCGAAAGACACTTCCTTGCGGCACTCCCGAAATAACCCGAGTTGGTATGGATGTACCACCATTTAGGACAACACGCTGTTTTCGACCTTCTAAATAATTTCGCATCCAGTTCAGAACGTTGCGATCTATGTCTATCATAGCCAATTTGTGCACCAAAAGCTGATGTGGAACCGTGTCGAAAGCTTTGCGGAAGTCTAAGAATACGCAGCCAATATATTTCTTGTTATCTAATGATCTGGATATCTGATGATAAAATTCTACCAACTGTATTTTGCCAGAATACCCGCTACAAAAACCGTGCTATGAGGGGGAAAAGAAGTGTCTCGAACCCAGGAAGGAGTAAAGATTCCTATAAATAATTTATTCAAAAAGTTTGCATTGCATTGATGTTATTCAAATAGGACGGTACTTTTCAACATTGGCTTTAGATCCGGGTGTGAAAGCAGGTGCGACGTTTCCCATCGTCCAATCCATCGGAACCATCCTGGTCTTCAAAGATTCACTGAATATAACACAAAGATATCGTGCTACAGATTCGCTACACTGAAGAAAGATAACAGGAGAAATACCATCAGGTCCGACGGCTTTGGTAGCATCAATTCCGCGCAGCAACTTCACGATACCGTTCAAGTCGATTGTAATCTACCCCAGTCTCAGGTATATTCAACATGGTTAACATCCACCAGCTCGCCTGCACCCTTACTATTGTATCTCTGTAATTTTGTACGCTCTGCACTGTAAAGTTGTCAGAACTTGTAGCGGTAGCATCCCACAGTTCTCAGTATGCACTCTTGAGTATCAGTGTAAGGTCATATATTATCCTGGCAGTAGTTCAATCTTGTCTTTCGCAATTTAGCCTTTTTTTTTCTTTTTTTTTTTTTTGAGACGAGGTTATACCCGGGGCCAACTTTTTTTCTGGCATTTCCGAAGAAGAACGAGAGGAGCAACGTTCCTCGCTCCTCTGGTTCTTCGTTCGTCCCCGAGAGGGCGAGCGGCGGGCTGGAGTTGCGAATAGTTCGTGTGACATTCTCGAAGCTAAAGCGGCCAAACTGCGGCTCCGTCTTCTTTTTTTTTTTTTTTTGCGTGTGCTTTTTTGCTTTGCGTGACGTTTTGCCCGGGTGTCCTCAGCTGTCCGTTTATGGCCGGGGTCGGTTTTGTTTTCGGACATTTCGAGGGAAGCAAGTTTTTCCGGCAGTTTTGCGGTTACAGATTCCCCCCACCCCAGAGAGTATGTACTGCGGGCTTCTCAAATAACAGGGGGCGCGCAACGCCTTGGCGAAAACACGGCTGGGTCTGGGACGCGGGGAAGAAGAGGAATAAAAGGGCGGCCGAAAACGCCGGGGGGCTTCGAGTCCAGCCATGGCGGGGGACTCAACTTTTATGGCCCTGTCCCCAGAAGGCGAGAAGTGTCGAGGAGACTCGGAAGACTGACCGCGAAATTTGTGTCCCCACGAAAGCCATCTTCCATATTTGCCATATTTGCTCGAAAGTAGGTCGACCTTTTTTAGGAGCTGAGCCCGAGGGCCCTCTCCCCATCTTCAGAATAACAAATTTGTTCTTCCTTGATCGGCGTGGTTGTTCCGGACTCCGAACCACTTCGTTTCCAGGGCATTATAGGAGGCCCTTCACAATCACAACAATGATCTTAAAATCCTCTGTCAAAAACTAAAAAAAAAGAAAAAAAGTTGCGTTTATTATGCACGCTGTCGTCGAAATGGTCGTTTAAGGTCGGGAACGTCCGCTGTCCACATCAGTGGCGTCACTAAAACAAAAAAAGGGGGGGGGGGGGGGGGGGGGGGGGGAGTGTCGCGGCGGGCCATTGCCCCGGGTGACGCTGACCCTAGTGATGCCACTGGTCCGCATAGAATAAATGGTATACAAAGAGTAGCCGCCTCGGTGGCTCCGAGGCGAGAGCGCCGGCCTACGGATCCCCATGTGGCGGGCTCGAATCCCGGCCCACCTCGGCCGGGATTCGGCCCGCAATCTGACGGAGGCTTATTGCGGAGAAGGCGCCGTGTAACCGAGCTTTCGGTTGCACGTCAAAAGATGTTCAGGTGGTCGAAATTTAATCCTCAGTCCTCCGCTGAGGCGTGCCAGATGCCCGTCGTTGGTTTGGCACGTAAAACCCCCAAATTTTACATTGTATACAAAGAGTAGTTGGTTGACGTCAGTGCCGTTGTTTTGCGGTTTCTTTCAGCACTTTGAAAATAAAACCCTCCTAACCGCTAATCCGGCAAAAGAAACACACACACAAAAAGAAAACAAAAAAACAACAATACCCATTTCTGAAGGTAATGCTTTGTCAGCTCTCTGACTGGTTAGGAGGTGACATATAGGAAAATAAACTCAGACCACAATTTAATACGCAAGTCATTTTCGCAAACTCGTAGCCTCGTCTGGAATTTATTTCCGCTGTGTAAAAAATCCTCGCACGACGAAAAAAAAAAAAAAGTAATCGATCATTTGTAGGTTATTACATAATAATGTAGGGGTGTGCGAGTACCGAATAACTGTAATCAAATCAAATATCGACCCCAATCAAGGAAACAAGTAAAATAGGCTTAATTCTAAATTTATTTTGCACAAGATCAAGTGTTTCCTAATTCTCGTGCGAAAATAGCAGTGGATGTGCATGATCTGGGGTCAACTTCTCCTTCCCAATCATAACAATGTTGCCAAACGTAAAAAAAAACTGCTCTACAACGATGTTTATACGGTTTTTCAGCAAATGTTTCCCAAAATTCCTAACAATAAAGTCGTTAAAAAAGTTTTAAAATTAACTTTCAGTCGTAAGAGACTCCAAAGTGAGAAAAAAAAAAAAAAAAAGATCGCTGTAATTAAATAAAATGTGCTAATTAACTTTCTAATGAGCGACTTTTAGTTTCATGTTGCAATTATAATTTTGAAGGCTACCACCATGGAAGGCTAAAGAAATTTAGGGAAAGTAAAAAAGTGCAAGCACTTACGGCACCCGTAAGGTGAAACACAGCGACAGCTGAGGCGTGACGTCGGAGCCGCTAAGGTGTCATTTCGGAGCGCGCACCATAGAGTCTGCATAGGCGTTTTCGTGTTAACCCGAGGAACACACCGGACGAAGATTACATAACGTTTTGGAACCAATGAGGGTGTATTAAGTAGAGTGCATTTCAGCGGCCTGCGTAAGAGGGGAGCCTGTTTTCGTACGTCACTTTGGTACCAATAGTCAACGAAAAGTGCCAAATAAACAGGGACAGGGAAGTAGACAAGACGAAGTGCACTCTCAAATGAAGGTTTATTAAATTACGGTCAATGCGCAGGCGAGTTGGAGGAAGTATACCGGGATGATATTAACCCGAGACTGGGGCAGAAGTAGGAAATTATTTTCAGAGACGCTGTCTGTCTCTGTTACTTTCTCTTGTAGTGAAAAGAATTTCCTTCTCCTGCCCAGTCTCGGGCAGGAGAAATGCATGGTAAAATTTTAAGGCAGTTTTATCTGCGTATCTCCCGAGAATTATTTGTGCCAATTCTGGGTCACGTGGGCACCTATCCCAGTGCACTGCCCGATTGTCTGCCGGGGGTCATGACCGTGCATGTTATACTGCTACCATGCATGACCATGCATGTTCTCTTACTTGCTTGTTATCTTGTTTTCAGCGATCCGTGGAATGTTTTGGCGGAGTGCCGAAAATGGCCCGCGTCGATATGGAGCGCGGTCGACGGCGCGAAACTAGGCGAAGGGTCCCACTAACAGCTATCACTGTAATATAGCTGTAAACGAAGCAACCGGCTTGGAGATATTCGCAAACGAACTTAGCGCTGTATATGGATATGATTTCCGAAATCTGATATCCACTGCACGCAACTGTCTTACAAACCCATTACAGTGCAAAGTTTGGCGGTGAATATCTCCGAGCCGGTTACTTCTTTTTGCTTCCGGTAAATTGTTTTGGCCTATTATGGTGGTAGCCTTCCAAAATCTAATTGCAACATGGACATATAAGTCACGAATTAGAAAGTTAAGTAGCAAATTCGAGTTAATTAGATAGCGATTCTTTTATCTCCTTTGCAATTCCTGGCGTCCCCCACAGATGGAAATTGGTTTCCATTATTTGTTTTTTCAACGACCCTATTGTTACCAATTTTTTAAAGCTTTCTTTGAAACACCCGGTATAAAAAGTAAGGACTTGTGCTTGCGAAAAATAAAGCGTGGTGCATGCGTTTTACGTGCTTTTTTTTTTTTTTTTTGCCCTTTAAAGAAAGCCTGTGACAATGAAAGTAAGTCCATGATGGGGCGGGCGCCTTATCACGGGGTATTTTGTCATGTTTCATTGCAGGCACGTAGCCAAGGGGGGAGGGGGGGGGGGGGTAAGAACATGTCGCCCCCCCCCCCCCCCCCCCCCGAAATTTTGGTTGGAAGGGGGGGTGGGGACGACTTCGCAAATGTCAAGCGGAAGGCTTTTTTTTTTTTTTTTTCTTGCTTTTTGCAAACACGTTGATACACCTTCAGATTCAACGCTGATGTAGTTTTCGCATGCAAATCATCGAGACTGTAAGATCTGTGCTAGTCGGTAACAGAGGGGTGCTCCCGCCGCCCCAAGAGACATGCTAACAGGCTCACCACGTGCAAGACTGAGCAGATCTTTCCATGCCCATATCCTTCGGCGCTGAATACCTCGGCCAAACGGGTCGCTGCGTAAATGACCTGCTCCGGGAGCACCACAAAGCTGTAGAGGACGCCGCAGCCAACAGCACCCGAGAGACACGCAAAGACGGGAATGTCGCGGCTGCGCTCCCGGCTCTGCCGCCACAACCACGCTGGCAAATCTTCGTGACTGGGTCGGGAGGGGAAAAGTCTTTCGAATGGTGACGAGCCCACAAATCATAGGCTCACCGTCTCTTTTGCTCTGAAAGACCTCGGGGCCCCGGCGGCATGATGCCCTTTTATCCCTAAATGTTGGGTAGTGCCCAGACCGTGGGCAGTGCCCAGTCTATGGAGCAGACGACGTGCCGGGGTGAGAGATGAGAGGGTATTTTTTAACTCTCCGCTCTTTTTAGTTTAGCGAACGCTGGAGAGGAGAGTCATCGTGTTCCAAGAAAAGAAAAGAAGTCTCAATATCTTCGTCACAGTTTATTGTATAAATGGTTAGTATTCACATGAACCCGTAAAGATATGCATTAATGAAGCGTGATATATTCGTCAAACGCAAAGCGCCCGCGTTAGGAACTTTAGGATATGTACAGTTGATATCTGACAGATACATATATACATATTGTATATATGTGTATATATATACGGATATATATATTATGGCTATGTACGACGCGAGTTTCAACAAAAGCGAGCTAGGTGGAGAGCTTAACTCTGAGATGCGACGGTGATATGAAGATGTTCGATGATGTCTCGCAAATGAACTGTGTAGAGGCGAGACGGTTGAGCAAAACGATGGCGACGGTTGGTGATGTAGTGAGCGTTGCGTAGCAATCTACCTTTCTCAGAAGTAGCGGTTTTTGGGGGGAGCTCCATCTAGGTCATGGTCGCTAGCTCACCGGAGCCAAGGAGGGTACACCAGCTCGCTTGCCTGGGGTCAGAGAGCGCGCGTTATCCTCTCGAACTGCTAAGTAGAAAAATGGCCAGTTGTTTTCTTTTTCCTCGAACAGGCGGGTTCCCCCTCTTGGGCTTACACCTTACAAGTTTGGGGTCTCTGTCACGTGCCGAGGGAACTTCGAAGCACGAGAGAAGGAGACTCCATCGATGCACATGGCAGCGAAGAAAAATGTGTTGCCTACGTCCAGATCGGCTCAATTAATCTGACATGGCTTTTCGGGTAACGTATTTGTTCAAGGTCCCGTAAAGTTAAAAAAAAAAAGGACGCCCCGCCGACGTTCTCCGCCTTAATCTATATAATTAAGCGACCTGAGGCTGGGTAAGTCATGGCGCCACCGGAACCATACCGGTGGCGCTGTACTAACTGTAAATGATGCTACTCGACAAGTTCCCACAAAAAACGTCTACGGCGTCTCTACGCTAAGGTTTCGTGCAAGTTGAGCGTTCCTTCTTCGCAGTGACGAATGCAGCCGGGCGCAGTTGGCTCCGCGCTCCCATTGATTGAAGACGTGTGTGGTCCTGAAATGTACAGGAGACACTCGTTAATTCTTTCTTTTATAAATGATGAAATTAGTCTAATTACTCGTTTATTTGTCTTCCGCTATTTCCGATGGACACACAGAAGTTTGACTTCAAGTTTCATGACACGACGCGCTGCGGTGGCGCTGCTGTCGGCACTGCGCGTGCGCAGACGCTTTATCTCACGCAAATCTGGTTTCTGCGCACAGTGGGCAAGCGCAGGCTTGTTTACAGGGCGGTGGAAGCGACGTGTTCGATTGACCCAGGTGGTTTGGTGGGTAACCCCATATATATAATTTTTTTTTTCTTCTGTTTTACTTTACTTTTGTTGTATATCTCCAAAACTGTTGCGAAGGTACGTTTTTACCCCTCCTGCCGCAAAACTACGGCGACGGCACTGCGTGAAAGGCACGGGATTAGTCACTCAAACTGCATTGCGTAAAGACGTTGCAACGAGGCTAAAGCCGCGGCTACACCAATGGCCACACTGCTAATACTACATCATACAAGAGAGAGTCTGATAGCATCTTCGATCAACTCGCACCGGAATCGCCCTGAAACCAGCACAGTGCACGCAGTGCACAGCGCTCCTCGGTCGTGCAGCGCGATGTCGGTGCAACATCGAGGACAAACTGCGCCGCGCCGGTGCACCGCGGCTGCCGCGGCGAGCTCCACCTTGCGTCACTTCGCGTTTTGTTCGTTTATTTTGCGTAGGTCAGCACACGGTGACCGTCTGCTGTCAATTTCTTCTATTTTTTTACTCGCGGATTTGACGGTCCCACAGAAATAAACATCGTGGACGTGATTGTCGATGGGGTCACGAAGCGGGTGACAATTCCAAATGTATATGTTGGCCATCATTATTAGTTCAAGAAAACGAAACACCAGATAATAGCCGTACCTCGCTGTCATCGAAACGCCTCGCGCCGCTTTCCACGAAGTTCGTGCTCTTCGGGCGCTCCTTGCCACCGCAGCAATGGCCAGTAATCGCGGCGATGGTGAGAAGCTCGTCGTCTCGCCGTCAGAAGACCCGAGGAAATCATCTAGTGCAGCTGCGAGGCGTGTTCGTTTTTGCAAGATCGCCATCTCGATAGTCTGCGCGTCTGCTACTCCCGCCATCTTCTCGATTCCTACTCCTGGCCGCAATGCCTGATGGGACTGCACCCCGGCGCACCGCCGATTTTCTTGGTGCGCGTTGGGGCAACGAAAAGCCGCACCGGGAGGGTGCGCTTCGTTGATCGAGGACGTACGGTGCGCATTGGTGCACTTGATCGAAGATGAAGGGGCGCACCTCAGTGCCCCGGTGCGCACCGGTGCGGGTGATCGAGGATGCTATGAAGCATACGACTCGTACGCTAGTCATTACAAATAACTAAATTAATTGTAATTGCTTTTTTTAGTAATTTTGTAATCATGTAATTACTTTTATTAGGTAGTAATCACGAGAGTAATTTGGTTACTTTTAGCAGTAATTGCTTGCAACCATTAATTTTTTTTTCTTCAACGTCCGAGTTTGGATTAGAACTGCTGTGATAGGGCCACTTTGTCAGCTTCCAAATCTTGCGAATAAGGAATGAAACGACTGTTACCGAACTGTACGATAAGAGGCCAGGCTCTTTGTCTGGTCAGTTTATAAAGCGGTTTGTTGGGTTTCAAGCTGGGACTGTGAAGTCTGAGTGCTCGATAAAAGGAACCGAGTCTCTATTCACCCACCAAACAATACACCCTCCCCTTTTTTCCGTATTAAAAAAAAAAGAAAAAAAAATCTCCGTTTTAAAGCCAGATAGCGTCACTGTCAGGTGCGACAAAAAAAAACAAAAAAAAACGTAATCTCTCTGTCACGTGCAAGATAAGTGGTGGGCATTCCCCAAGATTGCACCACTTCCCGAATTCAAGTGTTGAGCGTGTGGAGGGAGCTACGTGCCCGCCGGTCCAATCAGCCGTGTCCCTTCCATCACATGACCCGGCTCTCTGCGCGTGGGTACGGGCGAAAACGTGATCACGTGGCGAAAGAAAGGCGTACGACTGTTTCAAGGACCCCACGTACGTAGCTTCCACCGTACTGTCAGCCTGGAGGTGAACGCAGCTTAGGTCCTGTTTGTTCCATTTAGCCACTGTGACCTAGATTGAGCTCATCGTTCGCCCCAAGCTCGCAGAAAGAAGCTCCCCCCCTTTTTCCTAATCCGACCTGTCTTTGTTTACCTAAGTTTCCTACCATAGAATACTAACCCTACAACCGGATGGTCTACCGGAAGTGGTGGGTTGAGAAAGTGAGTAATTTACAATGCGGCGATGCTTATCCCACAATGGACAGTACGAAAAGCCCTTTTCGAAACCCTCAGAAATATCTGCCGTTTTGAAAATCTGAAGTAATCGGAAAAGTAAAGGTTCCTTTTTCAATTAATCTTTTAATTGAATACTTTGTGATCGAAAGCAATTGTAATTGTAGTCTATTAGCTTTTTTGAGGAACGGATACAAAACTGGGCCGAGGCGTGTTTCTTTTTTTTTTTTCTGTATGACGTCACAGAAAAGCGGTTTGACGTTCGTATTACATGAGTACGAAGTAAAAACGCTTCTAAGATGCCTGAGGCCTGTCCGCAGATGTCATCAATGTCTGCAGCGAACCCGAGAGGAAGCAAATGGACCAATACCCGCGCAGTTGGCACGCGTCGGCATTTAGATGGAAGTGGTCCGGTCGGCCACCACCTCCTTGTTGGCCAGCTTGGCCATGGCGGTGATCTGGGCCTTGTCCAGCTCTTCGGTCGTGATGGGCGGCGCCTGGAACACGTTCTCGTAGATGACGGCCGCGATGATGCCGCCCAGGATCGGGCCCACCCAGAACACCTGCATTGCCATGGACAGCGGCGCCTCGTGAGTCAATGGCAGAGCAAGAAGCGTGTGGCAACGTGTCCAATCTGTACCGGGCGCTTGACTGAGGCGGATAAAGTAGATAATTAAATGCACAGGCGCCGCGTTAGGTAAACAAGCACCGTGGAAAACGAGACGAACAATATCCTTTCGGAGGACAGTGCACCTGTCCGTTGTGCCCCGGGGGCCTGTTCAGAACCTTTTCACCTGCGTGAGCGTCGAAGGTGCGTGTGGTCCGCGCGTGCGTGCAGTACACACTCGAAGGTCGCCGATTGTGTTGCACCTCGAGGCGCCTTTAGTTGTCGCGCGGACAAATCAGCGACGTTGGCGACGGTACTCGTTCCCGCAGACTCGTTTCACGGTGGCATGCATGGATCCATCACTAAACGAGATATTTGGAGGTGCACCGGCGAACTATGCCCGGCGCTGCCAGCGGACACCTGGGGTACGGCGCCAGCGTGTCGCCGACTTGGCTTGAGAAGGATTAGAAAGAAGAAAAGACTCAAATCGGCGGGCGGTGGAGTTTCTTCGAAGGGGGGGGGAGGGGGGGGGGGGGGGGGGGCACTAACCAAGATAAACGAGGACGCGACTTCCTGCTTTGGTTGGCCTTCTGCGGCGGAGATGCGAATCGCGTAGCCCGCGACGCCGAAATCCGCGCGCGCGGGTCTTTGTGGCTCGCTTACAGCTCTGGTGATTTTTCGTGACACTTGTCAGGCGCGGCGTGACAGCGTCGCCCTTGAACGGCGCCTTGCTCAATTTGTGAATTTTCAAGGGTGCGGGGACGGGTCCCGAGCAGTGCTTGGTGTCCTCCGTTTTCACTTTTCCCCGGCAAGTGGTTTAGGTTGGTTCGTTGTCGTCTCCGGAATCGGGATGTTTGTTCGGATATGTTTGTAAAAGATTGGTTTTAAACAGAACGAATAGAAATGGCGAAGCACAGACAAGGACGAGGACGCGTCCTTGTCCGTGTTTTGTTACTTTTTTTTTTTTTTCTGTGTGAAATGAATATTTGTACGTTCGTCTGGACACTTGGTGAGGGATTGCTACGAGAGATGACGCACGTGATGGACCAATTAGCCGGTATCTCTTTTTGTGGTAGATTTTAGTTTAAGCAGTAGGAAGAAGGAAAATACTTAATACTCGAGGGAAAAATAAAGGTACGAGGTGTGGCAAAATTAAGTATCTTGCGCGACTTCAAAGGGTCAACGAGGTAATGAAGGGGAAAATACATAATGAGGGGCATTGCGAAAACCGTAAGAAAAGCGAACAAAAAATGTACAAGTGGCTGTTTCTGTCAACAACCCGCCTCCATCATTTGGGGAATCGAATTACGTATATTATGTAGTGGCCCGAGTTATCGCAAAGAAAGCGTTGGCATGTATTACTATGATTATTGTTT
The DNA here is from genome assembly GCF_016920785.2 of Ixodes scapularis. Taxonomy (NCBI): domain Eukaryota; kingdom Metazoa; phylum Arthropoda; class Arachnida; order Ixodida; family Ixodidae; genus Ixodes; species Ixodes scapularis. The sequence goes on from NW_024609884.1 coordinate 10,760,198, forward strand.
ATTCGAGTTGGAAAGAGGGTGCTGGAGGATGTGCAAGCTGAAGTTTCAAAAGAACTTTCGCAGCGACAAAGCAGCTTCGCAGAGCCAACAGGGCGCCCGGCAACGAAGAAGGAAGAACGAGTATGTTGCTCAGGCCGGACGGGGGCGCCCGCGCCAAACCGGCCTGCGGCGTTCTGCCCGCCGTGTTAGTGGCGCCATCTGACGGAAAAAGATGAAACTAAAACCACCTTCACGGTTTCTTGCTTGGGGTTTCCTTTTTATGATTTATTTTTATTAGAAGAGAGAAAAAAAAAAAAAAGGGGGGGGGGGGAGGAGGGGGGGAGAGAGAGAGAGCAGTGGCCAGCAGTGGCGTCACCAGGGCCACCGGTACCCGGGGCAGTGGGCCGCCACCCCGTTAAAAATTTGTATTTCCTCCCATTAGGCTTACTTTGCCAAGTTATGACTTTTTCTTTGTTAAAAAAAAAAATCTCGGCATTTGGAATACTTATTTGACGGTCCTTCACGGCAGGCAGTGAGTTCAAAGGAAGTAAAAATAAACATATAAGATTTGACGGATCGTCTATGACAAGGGCGAGATACACGAACTGAATGTAGCAATGAAGTCAAAGCTGTGAGAGGCTGGTCCGGCTGGGCGCTCGCGAATTTCGAGCGCCGAACAGGGACTTGTGAAATGCCATGAAATTAAACGATACGACGCACGTGCAAAGGCGTCGGCGGAGTATTAGGTATAGTTATCAAAGGTATCGGAACGATCTACAACCTAACGATACGCGATTACGAAACGATGCATGGCGCAAAGGTGTCGCCGGAGTATCGGGTATCGTTATCGAACGATCTACTAAAGCTCGGTCGTTCCGATGACTCCGAAAACGATACCCCGCCGCCGCCTTTGCACGCACATCTTATCGTTATTGGGTATACAGTTATCGGAGGTATCAGGAAGGTCTACTAAAACTCCGGACCAAGAACAATGCCTCGTGGCAGAGCACCAGCCGCGTTAGCAGGAGGTCGTTGGTTCGCAATCCCGGCATCGCAACACAAAACGTTTTTTTTTTCTCGCATTTTACAATTTACTGTGGCATTTTAGAAGTCTTTGATCGGCGCTCGAGGTTCCCGAGTGCCCAGGCTGTCACAGTTTTGACTCGTTATCGGGGGGAGGTATCGGAACAATCTACTAAAAGTCCAATGATCGGAGGAGAGCTCTTAGTGCCTGTAGCGACGGTAGTCTCGGAGGGCACGGAGCAACCTCGTTGGCACGGAGCGACCTTCGGAGGCCATGGAGCGACCCTTGTTTGGGAATATTGACGCAAGATGGCGCAACCTGGCTTACGGTCGGTGGTCGGTCGGTCGCCCGCGCTTTGAGGAACTAAGCGCGAATCCTCCAATGAAATAGTCTTGCCTTTTATCGCGCCTCAGCTTTACGAACACACGTGCAACTGGAGCAGGGGTCAGCGTTTTCAGTCGTCAGTGCCGGTTTCGGCGCTCCCGTTGTCGTTTTGGGCAGTAAATGCTAGCTCGCGCTTGAAGGAGCATAAGGAATGGCAATAAAAAAGCGGACTTAAAACCACTTAACTCGGATTCATCACACCTGCGACAGCGCACTCAAAATACTGCCAATTTGAATAGTTCGACACTACAGTAACCCATCGGTCTCAGAGAGAAGCGGGGAATGGTATTGCTTTAATAATAAATACCACAATCAAATGCGATAGGTCCGGGATGGCAAGACTGGGGCATGCGGCTCTTTGTGGGTCAAAGTGCGACTGACTCCAGTAAACTCTTTGTGCGAGATCGATTTGTTTTGGAGTAAAATAAATATAAAACTTCTTTATATATATTTTTTCTTTCTCTCTCTCTCTCTTTCTCTCTCTCTCTCTCTCGTTCTTTGCACGTTGTAGTGCGAGAAACTAGGGACATAGTGTGAGTTCTATTTGCACCACGCTCCCGCTCCCCGCAGTGTTCAGAGTGGGGCATTAGATCAGCTGGAACGCTTCACTCTTTCAGCATCCCGGTGTTCAAACAGAAACCCGCTTCCTCGTATCCTGCGCAAGCAGCTGCGCTCGTTATCTACGCGAATTTATACCGCTGGAACTGATCCGAGTAGCGCACCTGTGCCATTTTTGATCCTGGCGGGCGGCGGAAAGTTACGAGGGGCGTACCAGATTGATTTGCACTTTATTTACTTTATTTATTCCGATGCAGGCACCGGCCATTTAGACGTCGGTAGACACGCCGGTGGCGAAGAATGCTCTTGCGCCACCGGCGTGGCAGCCTTTCCATGCACTACCGGAACCACTGTTTGGAAGTGCGTCACACTCACACCCGGCTTCCAGCTCATCACTAACCGGGCGAGGGCGTCCTCGTAATGATGTTTTTTCATGACCTCGAACAGATGACGATCACTGGGGACCAGGTCGGGCCGTACACATGCACGACCTAACGTCCGAGGGATTGTGCGACGCGTCGGAAAGGGTGACCGAACACGACTCGATGCCGGCCAATCACGGCGTTGCGTGCGTTGAGGTCCGGTGATTGGCCGGCGTCTGTTGACGTGTAGAACAGTAGTGTCGATTTTAGCGGCGGCTTACTTACCCAGTGGTCATCAAAGATGCCAGACATCACGGCAGGCCCGAACGACCTTGCCACGTTCATACCGGCTCCGGTGTAGCGCACCTGGAAGTAATTGGAATAAAAATTAAATAAATTTTAGAACGCGATGATAATCCGCGTTTGGCCACTGCTAGCTTCGCGCCTGCTGCACGAGTGGGAACTTTGGTGCAACACCGAGTTTCCCACGAGCTTCAAGTTGTTCTAAAATTGACTGACATAGTGGTTTTCGAATGTTTACTCTAAGAAATGTTTGTGCGTCTACTTTCACGCACAACACTCGGAGAGCCAATCACCGCAACTTACGGAGGCAGCTCAGCGAATGACAATGCCGAAACATATGTTTAGACCCAAAAACGCAGTCTGAGTTGTGACATTAAGCAATGCAAGCGTGACGTTTTGCATTGCTTAATGTCACCAAGCACCAAGGAGAAGGCTGGAAAAGTAAGTACGCGCGCTGCACGCGCTCGTCTTGTCAGCGTAAAAAATCAGAAGTCTATAATCAAGATAAGGCATTGACGAGCGAACTTGCAAAATGCCGCTTGCTCTAGGTTTTTTTCTTTCCTTCTTCTTCTTCTTTAGAACAGGTACTATTGCAGACGTAAGCGCTTTCAGCGCGTCAAACTCCGCTCGTAGCATTATCCTCAATGCTTGGGTAATTTAACGAAAGTTCTATCCATGCCTCGCACGTATCTGCGTTGCATAAGAAAATCAAAAGCGTTACTCAAGTTACGGAGTTTTCAATCGCCGTGCCTGATTTCAAATACGTCGAACTAAAAATAATCATTTGCCGGCAATCCTACATTTTTTTTTTGTCCTTAGACGCTGCTTTTTTCACTACGCCTGTTGCACATTCGATCGACAAGTGATAACGTAATGCTGTGCGTATGTGGACAGGAATTGTTCGCACGTGAGCTCCGAAGAGACGGGCTTCCCCACATTCCTTGGCGACACTCCGCGTCCTTCCACGGTCGCGCGACGGAGAGGTCTACGCCGAAAAATCACCCACGCGTGAATCGCCTTGGCCGAGCGAACAAGAAGAAGTGGGGTGCGACTGACGCAAGAACGATCATCTAATTCGCGAGAATCGCGAGGTCCCCCCTTTTTCCTGTCTGCTTCCGCTGTGTCAGCTTCGTTATCGGCCTTGTTACGGCGCGGACGCATATATTATCGGCATTCTATTGGTTGCCATCCAAATGCGGAGCGATCGTTCGTTCCGTTGCGCAATTCGCTTACAACCTACGTAAACAACAATTAGTCGGACTTCGAGGTCGATCGTAATCGCCGCGTCGTCTCTTCTTTCCCTTCTTTTCGTGGCCACTGTCCGAAAGTTGCACATTTTACTCCACGCGCATAGCAAGTTATGTCACGTACTCGCCATAAATCGAATGCGTCCATGAACGTTATCAACGCGCTTCGCCCTCCGCTAGCAAATTCCTTACAAGAAAGTCACATGAATGGGTTCGAGGCACAGCGCCAGCGTCTGGCGTTCGGCATTCGACAGCGTTCGAACAGCGAGTACAGACGAAGGACGAAGCCATAGCTTTGCGTCTACCCCACTAATCCTTCCAACCAGAGCACGGTGTTCCGACGTCTCCGCGAGCTCTAATCTCCTCCTTTCCCTCTCAATTAGATTTTCGGGTAGTCTATGGTTGATCTTCAGTCTTTCGCTAGGGCTTTTCAGATTCCCGTCATTGGAAGTACCCAGCGCCTTAGTTGCAGTAGGGATGTTAGGTTGTTTTGGTCCCGGACCTCAATGGGCACCTTGGAGGGTATCTACCGTCGGGGACCGGGGGTGATCGTGGAAGATGGGTCCGGGTGCTGGCTGGAGTTGGACTTCTTCTTAGGGCCGACGGCGGAGAGTTAACCGACGTGGAGGCTCATGTCGTATTGAATACAACAAACAAAAATAAACTTTACTGCTGCTAAAATGAATTACAGGAAGACAGTACAAATATTAAAAACTGTAACTAACTGCCGCGCACTGCTTACGTAGTTAAGCAGTTATGAAAACGGACGCCTCGGCGTCAAGTGTCCTCCCGCGCACGCTGAGGACGACTATGCCGTCCGGTCGGGGGTTATGACAGTGGGCCAAAACCTGTCTCATCCAATCAGGGTCTAGTTACGATCCCATTGGGTACAGGCCCCGACGCACTTTGAACCAATCGGACGGGCAGAACCACCCTCGCCAGGAGGCCAAAAGGTCAGCTCCCAAGGACAGGTCCCACGGCTAGAGCCCGAACATTGACACACGAGCCCCTGGTTCGTTTATGGTCGGAGAAAATAAACTCACTTTGATGATTCCAGCGAGAATCGCCAGAATGTGCCTCACGGGGAAAACCGTCCGTCGGAGCGTGAGCATTGGGTATACGTTAAAATCAATATAGATAAGCGGAGAACTTGCCAGGCACAACACACATGGGTCTCACGAACACGAGCGCAGCGAAAGATTACACCAGATTCCAAGAATACGGGAACCACCCCGGGTGGTTCGCCCGATACTGCGTCTTCGTTTGTGCGCATACCTCTGCCGCGCTCGGGAGCTCCGCAGCCAGCCCTCACAACCACTGGAACTTGATCCGCGGTCTAAAGCCGGTGTGGCCTGCGCACGCCCACGGCACTTCGTCTAGTTTACGAAACGGCCTCCCCGTTGACAGTTATGCTGGCTGTGTACTCAATCATTTTAGATACTTTCTTTTTTTAAAGCTAATTTAAAGCGCTTCGTGTCTAGATCTAATCATTGTTAACCCGTTTCGGTAGAGCTTTCGTAGTGAATTTCTACGAAACTATTCGTTCTCTTCGAACGCGAATGATAGTTTCATGCATTTGGACCGATCGACACTCGCCATGTGGGCGAGGCACTGTGAACCTGCGTTGGTAGCGCGAACCTATCTACCCGGAGTATTCAGATAACGCCAGTCGTCATTTGAACGCCCCATTTTCTACACTATCGGCGTCTATCTCGTACTGCCCGCGGGCGAACGACACGTTCTCGACGCGAAAGGAGGGCGTGGAAGCTCGCCTTTAATGCGCGTACCAGGAACGACTCTTTCTACGCGCCTCGTTTAAAAAATCCAATGTTTGCGAAACCGCAACCCAGCGTTCAATCTCCACAACCCAGGACGCCCGCGTTCCGCGACCAGAAAGCCCGAGGCATGCCAATGTTTTTAATGCTCCTCAAACTGTCAACTTTGGTTGCAAACGTCTTCCTTGAAACCCCGTTTTTTTGCTCTCTCCACTGTCGTTCTACCAAGCTTCATGGCACTGGGTGAAGAGATACAGAATGCACGGGGACCAATGAATAAACGGTCCTGCCAGTTTCTGTACTGACCGTGCCGTGGACTCGTGCATCTCGAGTTCCACCGTGAACTATTATAGCGTGAATTAACCATGCGTGAACACACGTGCTCTCCGTTGGAAGCTGCTTCCATTGCATGAAAGCGGTTCCGCACGCTGTGGTGTGTGATGTTGTACAGGCGTCATTAAACATCATCGCTGTTTTTTTTTTGTTGTTTTTTTTTTCAATGTTTTTTCTTTGGAAGAATGCTTCTTCGTCTCACTCGTGCCTTGTAAAGATGGCGGCTCTCAATCTCCTCCGCTCGCGCCAGTGCTCGCCAGCTATAGACTAGCACGCCATGAGGTCCTTCGAGTGTTTGTGATCGAGAGCTAAATATCAGGAAAGCAATTAGGTTGCTGTCGCACCTCTTCCTTCTCGAAGGGCGTAATTACGGAGAATTCTTTTGGTACCCGCTTCGGCGACGTCACCCGCGGACGACACTGGATAGGATTGAGCAACTTTCCCGACTGAAAAGGCGATCTTTCGGATTTGTCAACGGCGGCGTCAACGATGCTGTTTTTTTTTTTTCCAGAACTCTCTTTGAAGGAACAAGTTTCACTTGGCAACTCTCCATGTCACTCATGAGCGATTTGCCCCGAGGTAGACATGCTACAAATATGCTGCGCCTAGCGCTAACTCGAAAGGGGTTGTAACTGCGTGCCGAGTCGCCGAGCGCAAATGTCCAGGCTTGGTTGACGGAAGGAGACGGAATAAAATCACGCGAAGGTAAAAAAAAAATATAAAAAAAGGGCTAGGTATGCTGCGTACTCCGATTTGGGACGACGGAGTTTAGTTTCATCAGTAAATAAATGTAAAAAAAAAAAAGAAAAGTAAAGGGAAGAACTAAATTGTTATGCTTTCCGGGTAAGCGGTATGAGAAGCGAAAGCGCATCTTTTTTTTTTTTTTTTTATTGCGTCTGGGGATTCAAGGTCAGAGCGAATGCGAATTTAATTCCACATCCACACGGAAAACGGAGAAGAAAAAAAAAAGGGGGGGGGGGGTGAGGGGAAAAAAAAAAGAAAAAGAAAAACGAAGGCGAGGGATTTACCAAAACTGAGTAACGCCGCTTTATCGCGACCCACGTCCGACACAACGTAACCTTACACCACTTAATTATATGCACGAAGGTGATAAGAAGTGAGTCGAAGGCGTCGGTGCCGAGTGAACGGGAGGTGGGCTTTCCGACAACCGATATGTCTGGTCAGCCAAAGGCCGGCTGCCAGTTGCGGGCATTTCCTGAAACGTGGCCCTTGTCGATGCACTGGCGGGTAACGGAGTCCTACGTCATTCAAGGACGAGTGGCGTCCGTTCATCGAAACGTTTAACACTTGGACGAAAAAAAAAAAAGTTTCCGCGGCCCGACGTAACGCGGCGATTATCGTCATCCGTGGCAAGTACTCATATGGAAAGCTTTAACTGCCCCGCGTGACCGAACTGTCGGCCCATTTGCATTTAGGAAAGCTTTTTCTTTTCTTTCTTTTTTCCCGTAAGCGTGCAGGTTTTCTTGCTTGTAACTCATACAGGGTCTATAGATCAATCACGGCTACAAGCGACGCAACAATCGTGCTAGAAGGTGCCATCTATCACTGTTTCCGGCCCATGTTGCGAAAAAGAGGAAAAGAAAAGGCCCAACAAGTTCGAAAGAACTGTTGCTCCATCCTTTTTAAATTGTATTGTCACACTAAGTGGCGGCTTCGTGCACCTGACTGCATGAAACGAAGGTGATGCAGTCACATAAGAATAAATAAAAAAAAAAAGGCAATAATTGTGTCTTTGCGACGGCTGATGTACCTTAGAAGCTTTCAAGGCCAACGTACAAAGGACGCTGTCACTAGAACCCGTGGCTCCTATTTCCATTAAATTGTATTTATATATTTATGCACTTATTTGGCTAAGGGGCTAGAAGCTGGTTGCACATTTCTGGTGTCGAATATTTCCTTTCAAAGTTGCGCTAATAAAATCTGGCCAAATGCCTGCTTCGACGCAAATGACGCAAAGAATATCTCAGTGAGCAACATACGGCTTGGCGTCTTCGCCCGATCGCCGCGATGTGACCGTGTCACGCGATTCTCGCGTGCGCAACAGCTACACACGAATTGTAGGTCGCAACATAACATGCAAGAAACGGACTGTCGCCCACCCAGGCGCACCAAACGTGCACTTAAAAAGAATAAAATAAAATAAAAAAAGGCACAATTACAGCAAAGCATCGTCGACCTGAAACGCATTGTCTCTTTTCCCAGTCCTCTTCGAGTGCAGGTCAACAGACGCCAATGTGATGATACGTGTACGGTCAACAGCGCGCGTCCGATTTCACGCGTTTCTTTCGTAAAGGCGGCGCTCGTATTGTGGGGCGCGCGCACTAAGCTACCACGGACAAGATCGTTGAGGGTGCCCTACATAAGGTCGGTTTGGTGCGGTGGCGGCGACACAAGATCGCGCCACCCTTGAGAAGACTCAGGAAGTGGCTCATTCAGGAGGCACCATCCGACGGGACGGCTCCTTGTACCAAATTGCGCCTCATCGTCCGACATTGAAGACTCTCGCTCCGCGACTCCATGGACGGATGTTTGTGGCCGCGTATGTGCCACATCCCGTGTTGTTTGTGAGGCGTGCATGGCTCGAGAGACACTGAGTTCGATCTTCGCGACGCGGAACGCCCCTATGCATTGGTGTCGCGGCACCCTTGAAAAGCGTGCCGCATGTAAATCAGTCGGGCTAAATAGGTCCTATCGCGGATCCGTTCGGAAGGAGCCCGGAGAGCTGCTTCCGAATGAAGGAGTACCGTGACCCATTAATGGTAGATGTACGCCAGCGAGCTCGCTTCAATGTTGGTATAGGGCAACGTCTTTATTTTTTTTTTGTTTGTTTTTTTGCGTTGTTTGATTTGGAATGCGGCCTTCGCTACTGGCGGAATTGTGAATACGCTACCGCGCCATCGTCGCAAGTTAAATTGTCAAGAAGATGGCGGCGTTCGACACTCGGTTGATATCTACGGTGTTCAGCGAGGCGGGGAAATAGTCACCCTTTCGGTTCACACTAAAACTATTTTTTTTTTTATAGGACCAATTATGATCAGGAATCGTAGCGCGAACTGTTGGTATTGCTGTTTCCTCCAAACCCCCCTACCCCTCCTCTCTATTTCTGTCTCTGTTTTTTTTTTTTTTTTTTTAACATGATTAATTATTGCTTCAGTTAAGCCAAAAATATTTTGGGAATGATCCCAAAACATATCAGCGTTTTTTTGCCATCCAGGTATACTTCGGGTGCATCCACACTTGACGTCGTCGTACCACAACACTCAGCCGCACGATTGCAACAACCGTGCGTGGATTAAAAAAAAAAAATAAGCATTGTACCAAGCGCAGCTTTAACCGGAGCCCCCTGGAAGCAGACCGACAGCAGACGTTCTTTTTGTAAGTGAAACAACAACAAGATAACCAAATTTGCGTTAAGAAAGTGGAATTCGAAATTCAGGCGGACACTATATATCCACCGCGCCGGCAAGCGTGAGGCCGCAGGCCGAGACGGCCTTCCGATGAAACTTTAATTTTAACTTTCCCAAATGACGTTCGTTGATGGCTCGGACGTCTCGGCGGTCTCAAGTTTTCATGCTCTTTGTTTGCTTGGTCAAATCATCGGCGGACGATCAAGGACGTCCCTAATGGACACCAGGGCGGCTCCGCGGCGCGGGCCGATGTGGGACAGGGCTAGCGAGAAACAAAGGAGCTAACTTCCCCGACCAAACGAGAATTCGCGAGAGCTATTAGCGTCCAAGCCCGCAGCCCTTCCTCAAATTGGACGGACGTAAACACGGCGAGGACCTAACCGTGATTTAGTGACGCCATTTCTGTCACTATACGAAGCGAAATAAAGAACCCCGTGATCAAGCGCGTACTACTTGACCAAGATGCACGCCGGCATACATTACTCTGTTTTTTTTTTTTTTCCTTTTTTTTTTTTCTTCTCGAACGCGAGCAAGAGCAGATTGACTGCTGCTCTGCGCTACTCTTCGCGAGTTGTCCGACTTCTTCGGTCGCTTGTTAGCTTCGATTGCTCTGATGTTTCGCCCTGTCCTTCCATTAACAGAGAATAACCTTAGGTTAGGCTTAAGGCCGACGTATTAATGGGTCCTCAAAAGTTCCGTCGTCTTCCGCTAGGAGATGACCGCGTGCGTCCCTTCCATCCTCTCCTTTTTCTTGATGCATCTTGCTTCCGGCCGTGGCGCGCGAGAGTCGACCGCTACACCCCAATTTGCTCGAAGCGATCATTACACGGCAAAGCCACGGAGACCACGCGAAACCCTTTAGGGACATCACCGGGACGAGAGTCGAACGCGAGACGGGGCGGCCTCGCTGAAAATTGAAGTCAGACACATAAAAAAAGAGACCGGCAAGGTTGGGGCCGTGACCGCCATGGGGGCTGGATGCGGTCATGGCTGCGTCATTCTTTAAACGCTCTGGCTCTTTCTTTTTCTTTTGTAGTCATCAAAAGCGAGGAGGGTCCAGGAAGACGTCGTCCCGGACTTTAGTTTTGAAAGGCGTTGGTCCCGCTTCGAGCAATCGACGCTAATTTCGCTGATAGCGGTAAGCATTAGTGACTCCTTTTCTGCGATTTTTTTTTTCTTATAATTTTGTTTTTTCTGCGGCATCCCACATGTTTCGCGATTGCGATCCTCTACACATCTCTCGATGTTGCCGAACCTGTCTCCTTGGGGGAAAAAAAAGTGTACTCACTTTTCGGCTTTCTTTCTCTTCTTTCTTTAATTTTTGTTTGTTCGTTGCGTTGTCAAATGGTTTCACGAACTTTGCCTCATATTGGCCAGTTTCGTGGCTATTCAAGATTATTTGAGCGATGAAAAAAAAAAAAAAACACGACAAAAATACATAAATCAAAGAAAGGTGGCGAAAGAAAGGAGGCGCGGCGATGATCTCTAGAAAAAAGTCGCATTTTTGCGCGCTATTATCACCTCGTTTCTGAGCGCATCGGTGTTATATCAGGAGTTATCGGTCACCTATCGCATTTTGCCTGACACATGGCAATATCAGGTGTGCAAACGCGACGAGAGGCTACCAAAGCCTTGCGTTCGGCTACGAGTTAATTTACTTGCCCTGCGACGAGAATTGCACTCTCTTAGTGCAGCGAAGTACGCGGCAAAGAGGGAAGATTTTAATGACCCTCGCACATTGTGCAGGCGGGGAAGTTTACTGGAGAAAAATACAACCTAAAGCTATAGTTATCTCGCAGAAACTCCCAACTCCTGCCAAGTGCGATCGTTTGAGATAGCAGAGTTGACCGAGCGTTCGCGTCATGACAGGCAGGGAGACGGAAGCGGCATGCTCAGCGCGTTTGAAACGAGCCGATAGTGACCACCATATGCCGTTAACCTGAACGTCCCACCTGATATTTGCGAGTCGCATAGGAACAGCAGGTCAGAACTGTTAGAAGGAGCAAGAGGATTCCTGGTTGGCAAAATTGGAGGCTCAGGGCGTCAGGCACTCGGCCGGAGAGGTTAAAGTGTCGTTCATGGAGTCGGATTCTGCGGAACTAACGTCTCCGATTTCGCTTGACGGTCGTTTGCTTGCACGGTCTTGGAGTACGGGTCCTTCCACCCCAAAGCGTAAAGCCGACACGAAACCAGAACGGCAACAATACTGAGAGATCGGGTAGAGAAACCAAAGAAAAATGGGAGACGAGGTGGGGTGTCAGTATCTTTGTTGTTTTTGTTTTTGTGAAAAGAGGGTGAAAAAAAAATGGGGGGGGGGGGGGGAGCTGACGTTAAACGCAGATTCCGCTAACCGGGGGGGGGGGGGGGGGGGGGGGAGGGAGGGAGGGAGGGAGGGAGGAGGAGGTGGTACTACAACCACGGATAACAAAAAATGAGTTTGTTATCCCTGGATCCGTGGCTAAATAAACTATCTTGATAGGCCGTATTGTCGCGGTAAAAGAAGGCCGTAGATCGCGAGGGATGGGCGTGGACCGCTTACGATTCCGGTCTAAGTCGTGTCACCTGTCTTCCTCACGTATGATGTCTCTTTTTTCTTTTTGTTGTCGCATTTGTGCGTGTACACGCCTAAAAGAAAGAAAGAAGAAAAAAAGAAAAGGCATACGGGTCCGGTGCAGAGGTGTGGCGCGTGCCACAGTGCACCCTTGACGACGAACGAACCACGTGGTCGGGCAGCAACACTCACGCAAGATGTCCTCCCCTCATCCTGAGGTCACGCCAGCGTAATCCGATAGTGTGCTAAGATAAGGCACCGACAGCGACGCCGCTCTCAAACGTCTGGGACCGCATCGGGCTCGAGGCGCGCGACAGATTTCGTTCGATGCCTCCTCCTCGGTGTGCGGGGCGGTCTCTTTCTGCCAGTCTCTGCGCTTTGTTCCATTCATTCCTGCCATTCTGCCCGATGCAAAAACACCGCTGCCGGAGCCAATTTTAATGCCCTATTTTCGAACTTTTTACCTCAATATGCTGCAAACGCTTTTATGAGGCTTCCGAAAACAAAGAAATAACTTTATGAACCGAGTTCCGTTCTCGCAGGTCCGAGTTGAGCATCGGTCCGCCAGTGAAAAACTACTTGAATCAGAAGATTCCTCACCTTCCTCGGCGGTACGCGTCGTGTCACGTGACAGCGCGACTTCGCGGCGTCAAATAGTAGAGTCACCTGACGCTGTCCCTCTTTATTCCCGGCCACTCCGTCGATCCTCTCCCCACTTCTCTCCAGACGTCCATCGATGTTTAACCCAGATCCCGGTTTCGCACATTAGGCGACGAGTCGGAGCCGTTTTCCGGGTGGAACAGCTCTGTTCCCACATTGTCGAGCATTCCTTCTTTTTTTTTCTTCTTCTTCTTTCTTTCTTTTTGCGCTGGTGGGTGGCGGCGCGCGCTGCTAAGACCATTATAACGGGCAATTGGACGCCGGACACGGGGCCTTCTCCTCCCCTCTTCACAGGACCCCCCTCTGGCTAGCATTCCGTCTGGGGCGAAGGGATGTCGAGGAGAAGAAGAGAAGCCACGCCGGACCGGTTCGGGCGATCACGCAGTCGCGACCGATGCGCACACGCATTCTTTTTGCTCTCGAACTGGACTCGTTTCGCATTGGGCGCCAGGATTCATGGCGCTTCTGTCCCTCCCCCCCCCACCACCACAACCACCAAACCAAGCACCCCCCTCCCCCAAAAGAGCCGGACGAGCGAGTTGAACGTACAAAGGCGTTGCCAACGTATGGCTCGGCTACGCTTTCATGTCACTGATCGATGCTCGACCGACCGGCGCTGCTGCGCTCCAGCATCCGCCGGGCGACTGGCCGCTCCGTAGCGCCACGGGGCACGCAGCCGTGCACGGTCGCGCGGCCGCGTGCAGTGCACAGCGCGCGCCCGAGAACAGGATGCTTTGCACTCCCCGGAGGAGGCTTCTTCATTCGGACGACGAGAGAAGCAATTTTCGGGCCAAATTGATGGGCGAACGGAGTAGTGAGGCGCGGGTCCGCCTTCGGGCGCACGGTCAACGCGGCGGGCTACTTCCGTCCTCTGGCAAACGGACGGCAGCCCAGCCAAAATCGGCTCTTTGAAAAACGTTCGCGTAACTCCTGTTAACGCTTTTTTTTTTTTTTTTCCTCTTCAAAGTAACCAGCGGGAGGGGAAAGGGAGGCCAGGGTTTGTGGCTGGTCGAGTGTCCACCCAATACCTCATAGAAGAGAAGGCCCGCCTCCTTCCCACCCTCAACGTCATTGCTAGTGGACCCACACAGCGCCGCCTGCATTGCGTCAGCGTCTCACAAGGCGGTGACTCTCATCGAGCTTCGGCGTGTTTGCCGTATGGGGCGGGTCGATCGGGGGATCCACCTAGGATCTCTGGGTCCACCAACGATGATGTCATCCGCGGAGGCCTTGTCTTCGGGGTAGTATTGGTCCACCACGTTAAGGCAGATGGGCTCGTTACGACGCTGTTCTCCCATCCAGGTCACGGAAGAGGCGCTATCTGGTACCGAGGAGTGGCGTTTTTATTAGCGCGGCTGTCGGGCATAGCCTCTTTGGACGCTCCTGACGGGGGTGGAAAACATTTCGAGATGCCATCTAGTATTTTTTTTTTTTAAATTTAAGTGTTAGCTTAATGACGTTAAAAAAAGTGCGGAAACCTCGACAGTAATACTCACATAACGCAGAAAAATGGAGATTAAAAAAACTCGTTTTTTAATCTTTTTTTTTTATCGTTGTATTCTGGTCGATTATATATATATATATATATACTGCGCTCAAAATGGTTGTGATGGTCTCCTAGAGCGGGATTTTTGTTTGTGCGTACTACATCGCCAAAAAAAAAGAGAAATTTTTGGGTATTCTTCGGCCGTTAAAAAAAATAAACAAGAAAAAATAGAAATCAGTTTTGAAACGGAAGAACAAATTATACGGGAACCAATCCTTGGATTCCCTAGGAACCGGCAACGAACGCGTTTTACAATATAACTTCGCTGCGAGCACTGCTGGACATTTATAATATATTTACATTTTTTTTCTTCTTTCCTTTCTCTCTCCTTAGCGAGGATTTTAATTTTAAACACGGAAGCTACAAGCGAAAGAACTTGTTCTTCCACGAGTGTGTATGAGTAAGATTAAACTACACGGGCGCCATTTACGCTTATGAGACTGATCAGCTCAACTAAATACACAGAAAAGTCAAGTCGGAGGAATAATCTTCGTGACCTCATTCACTATGGATTCACTATGGAGTCTCGAAATCGGAGTGTCCCGTTTTCGTTTTACAAATGTTTTTCCCAGTCTTTATTTAATTCGTTGATTGCATTTTCCTTCTCTTTCACAATGAGCTTATGTGCGCTCCATTTTAATCCATAAGCACACGGAAAATTGAAAAATTAATGAACGGACGAGCTAGAATTTTTGATATATTCTTCATTTATGAGTCCAATCGACTTCCTACGTTTTTGCTGCTTTACGAAACATCTGGAGTAAATTTTACTTCTATTTTTAATGTGTTCTAAGTAGTTTTATTCTTTCCTAGAATAAATTTCGTATTTCTATATACTTATCTCTGGAGCACTGCTGAAGTATACTTCAGCAGTTGATAGGCGCGGTTGATTAGCCATGCGATAATATTTTGTCGATTCAAGAATCCACTGGCGATTCTGTGAACTGAAGCCTCCTCGCGTATCTTGGTAAAAGGGCGCTTTAGTAAACCTCTCCGACTAGCTTAACCTTTTTCTTCCCTCCTTTTATTTCATATAAAACACGCGCGCGCATCGTCGACAAAGCAACGATAAACATTGTGTAAAAAAATGAAACGAGACGCAATACATCATTAAGTGCAAGCACAACAACACACAGCGCCAGTATCTTTACGAAATGCATCTTCAGTAGCAGGGCGAGGTCAGGGGCCCTGCTGCCGAGATGGGCGCGATGTTAGGTTGAGAGCCAAACCAAAAGACCTCAGAGGACTCACCGCAAAGACGTGGCACGTGGTCACCGAGAGTCCGATGGCCAGCGGTGCAGACCCTTGGACGTCCAGTCGGTTGGTGTCGCAGACGGAGAACACGGTGAGCACCAGGATGAAGGTGATGCATACCTCGACCGCCAGGCCCATGAGCGGAGTGACTCCCTCGGCAAGGCCAGTTCCTCCGAGCGCACCGTGACGGGCATCGGGAGTCACCGCTCTCAAGATCGCGGCTCCCGTGATACCGCCGATCAGCTGGCTGCAGATGTAGAAGAAGGACCTCAAGATGGACACCTTGCCGACGAACAGCATGCCCATCGTGACGGCCGGGTTCAAGTGGGCTCCGCTGACGTGACCCACGGCTTGGGCCATGGTGGCCACGGTGATGCCAAAGCCTATGGCTATCTGGACCATGGTGGCTTCCCCCAGCGGCTTCGTGGGTGAGCCCCAGTTGATGCACGAGCCGCAGCCGATCAAGACGATGACTGCGGTGCCGATGTATTCAGCGACCATCGATTTCCATAGGGTGCTGGAGGCGGACACCTCGTCGATGCCGCATAAGTTACGGAATTGGCGAACGCGGCCCATCTTAAGAGGTCTGTAGCCGGACAGAGTGGAGGCTCACCGAGTGGACGGGAGGAAGAAAACCTTCCTGGACTACAGGTCCAGAAGACAGAATCAGAAAAAAATGCCAACGGCAGATGGCAACGGACGGACTCGACGAAGATTTCGTGCAAGAAAGAATAGAATATGCTGCCTCAATTTTTCACTCAGAGCTTGCTGAGCGTAGAAAATTCGAACTCAGAAAGAGCGAAATTGAAGACGATTTAGTGGTTGGCGACCGCAGTGGGACGAACGTTTCTCAAGAATCGTAGGACGGTAACTGCCAGGGAAGCAGACGACACCGGTGCGGACCCGATAGCAGGCGGACGATTCCTCCGACAACTTTGATAAAGTCGGACCCGCGAGTCAACTTTTAGTGCCGCGGCACTCGTATCTTTTTTTCTTTCTCTTTTTCCGTTTCGGTCGTGCCTTCCTCCGTCCTCCTCACCAGGGTGGAAACACAAACGCATAAAATACTACCATCCCTCCTCCCCGTCCTCCGCATCGTCTCTCCTTTTCCGCCGTCATGTGACCTCCGTGACGTCACGGAGAGTCTGTCTGAGGAGCCGGCAAGGAGGATGGTCGCGCGGAGAGTATGGGTATAGTACGTGAGGGGCGGAGGCTGCACGGAGGAGCCTGGGGATCGATCCAAGATGGCCGGCGGCTAATGGGTTTTCCGGTAGCGCAGTCAATGGAAAGGTGTGCCGCTTCTCGGGATCCCGGCAAAATAAAGCATTAATTGCTCGCGCTCGACTCGGCGTCATTCGGAAGTTTTTGTTTCGTGACGCGACACCGCGCGCGTCTGTTGGTAGAGGAGGAGGGGAATGACATTGCTCGCGTCTCGGTCAGGTTTCTTCTGGGAAACAGCTGAGTGGGTCAGCTCATATCTGGGCACCGACACATAAAAATTGCTGGCCTAACGGTTTGTCCACTTAGGGTGCGGGCTTCCTTCCTGTGTTTCGGCTTCGGCGCCGCGAGCTTTCATCACGATTCACGGAATCGTTAGAGATCTTACTCAGCCGTCGCCGCGCAAGATGCAACTTTGGGACAAACTTGAGTCCCGGGAATCTTCCATTTTTATGCGGGCCCCGCCAGAAAACTCGAACGATGCCAGACACCTCGAGGCAAAAATAAATAAATAAAATGTTACGTCGAGTTGGCATGCATTCTGTTAAGCATAATGTGCTGCATGTAATCAGAAGTCGCCTCCGTATTTGTTTATATATTTTTGTTCCGTAAAGTGAGCGTGTTTTTGAAACACTTCTAACGTCGAAGAATTTATATGCAACATATTTCGTTCAGTAGAACATCTAAATTACGCTTCCATCGCTGGTCTCGTCACGTTTTTCTTGCTAAGAGGGTCAAGCTTTAATACCCGGTATTAGTTCCACACTTTCAGAGAGTATTTCACTTTTCGTGGACAGTAAGGGTCTCTTTCATCTAATGGGCAGTTTCGCTCACGAATCGAAATATGTATCCTCTCCGTCATCACCCCATAATCGCCTTTATTTCATTGTACCTTTTTAGTAACGTCACCAGCTGCGCTTACGTAAGGAATGATAATCCAGCATCAGCGGCCGCTCTTGACGCATCTTTTAATGCAAGTTCCTCTAAGGTATACATCACAGACACTTGTTGCATGGGCTGTATGTTTTTCTGTGACGCCTGCGCTCACGAGAGCAGGGGAATACCTACTCCAATTTCAAAGCAAAAGTTAAGACCGAAAAAAAAAAAGAAAAAAGAAAAAGAGTAAAGGTCGCCGTAATTGCTGCGGGAATAAGTAGGGAGTTCTAAACTTCTAGTAGACTGTTGTTGAGCTCCAATACTGAGATTTCCGGTAATGTTACGATGCATGTGGAAATTAAGATGCCGTCAACGTATCGAGTATGATTTTCGGAGTTGTCGAAACGATATACTCAAATTCCCTAGTATGAAATTGGTTTCTTGAGGTTCCAGTTTTCAAAATATCGATTTCCGGTAGAAAAGAAAGAAAAATTATGGAGGGAAATTTAAAAGGATTCAGGCTTTGATTTGGACCAAACGCCAAAAATAAACCGCTAGAAAGTTCGGTCCAAATAAATAGTCAAACTGAACTGTATTTCATCAATACGTTCTATTCAGACAACAAGTAAGGTTCGCGGAGGGCTTAACTCGTCCTGAGTCTAGAATTGTACACCAGACACTCCACTCACTCACTATTGTGGGCTGAATGAATTAAACTTGCTTTAAATAAGTATAAAAAAATAAATAAAAAAGTGGTTTCCCATAAAAAAAAAATTAGCTTTACTTTTTGCAGGTTAAGATAACAGTACAAAACTCGCACAAAATCTTTTTTCCTGCTTGTTTTCTTAACCTGCAAAAGGGTATAATGATTTTACCTTGTCAAAATACCGAAGGTAGAGCCAGCCTCAATAAAAGAAAAGATTCCAGAGCGTCGAGTTATTGGGCAACTCGACTTTCTTTATAGCAACATCTGAAAAGTGAGTGAAGACAGCCCTGTTTACTTTGATCTTGTTCTCTGTGTTGCCAAATGAAATAAACCAACGACCCGCGGCAACCTTTTTCACTCCAGTGACTTGAAAAAAAAAAAAAAAATCATTTTCTGTAATAATTTGTAATATTTTCGTTCCAAACGCGCAGTCAAGTCGCATCTTCTGATTAGATTACAGCACCTTTTATGAGAGCAATCTATGCAGACTAGTTAAAAAAATGGGTTTGATCCACTTTGCTCATGCTGTGCACTGTTTAGAAATTAAATACAAGTCTTCTAGATTCGTTTACAAACTTCACCTTTACATGTAGAAAGGTATATCCATTCCATTTTTAGACAAGTCTTGCTCCGTTCGTAGGTTACATTTATGAAGATCTAGCGCAAGAAACGCCATCATCATGTTGCCGATGGTGTGTACATTACTTCCTTTACAAGATGTGAACACGAAGGAAGCTTCTCATTGGCTAGTACATGTACAGCGCTAGATAAGTATTTTAAAACCTGGGATAATTTCAGAAATATTCCGGTGTCGTTATAGTCGTTGTTCATGTAAAAAGGAATACAGCTTTTCTTTCTTCAGCACCACTTCATCTCAGCATAAGCGTTCATTTAGTATGTCTCTGTTGAACAGTGAGAACGCCGTTGGCGTTGAAATTTTGGTGGTCAACGTTTATTTTTGTTACACTCCGACGTACTAAAGCTGCCTAGACTCCACTGAGTCCAAATCTGCATTTAATTATAGCTATTTAGTATGGAAGCGACTACAGCGCGGACAGTTGTTGAAGGAAAAAAGAAAACACTAGAAGGCAAATAGGGGATGATTGATGGCACTGACACGGAATGGAACTCAAGTCCACACCAAAACGTCATCTCCTGGTGCGTCTATATAGCTTTTGAAGGAGTTCACATGCGTTTCTTGGGGCCAGAATAGGTCAATCGATTCATATCGCGCAAGTGCCACGTGGTGAACCAGTGTCGAATGATCGCCTGGGAACCATCACAAACATCCACCGAGCCCTCAACGTAGAAGCGTCTGTTGAGGGCTCGGCGGATGCAGTGAGTGCGAGCCCTATATGTGACAGAGCATCATCTAAGTTAAAATTCCGAAGACTTGATCACTCATACACCGCTGATGCCATTTCTATCTGCGATCTGAAAGAATCAACGCCCGTAATGAAGGAGAGTACCTGTTCTATCCGCTGGGCTTAGAGTGCTTTTGTAAACAAAAATCGGCATGCGAACAATAAATAAGCCTTAGAAACAGTCCAGTCGAACTCGTTAAGATTATTGCCAAATATCCATCCACTCATCCAGCTGAGTTTTAATTTACTCCCTTCACTGTGATATCGCAGAGATGGAACGTATGAAAAGGTAATAACAAAACCATCGAGTTGATATAAACAAAATATTAAAGAGAAGTCCTTATAAATTTTCCCACAATACACAAGTATCCTTGCTGAATCTTGAATTTGAATAAAAAGTCATCAGAATATTGTGGTTTATCATATGTATGCTAGCCGCAGTTTTATTGCAAGTGTTTTACTTCAAGATAGAATTGTAACATGAGCATTTACCAAGTTCTTTTTTTAAATATACTTGACGCTTGTGTGTGCAACGCTACCTCTAAGAAAAAAGATGGTCTCAAAGGACTAACGGCAGCATTTTGTCCTCTGAACTCCCATTTGTGTCCCCGAAGAGACCATCTGGTTCAAACTATTAGCGACTCCAGCGAAATCGGCGCCGCGTAGTGGCAACGTCGAGAAGCTCAAGAGAGGAGGTCGTTTCGACTCTGTCGTTTGCTATCGCTGTTTGGTTTTCGTAGGCGGCATAGAAACAAATATCGTTTACAGTAATATTCCCTCGTGTCATTCCTACGCATTGACTAGAAGAAGGTTTGTAAAGTTGAATAATGGCTTTGTTTTTATATATAACACCGATTTTACGCTGCAGTGCAAGAAAGTTATGGCCCGCGTGCTGAACGACGAAAACGATCTCCTTTCGTCCGCCATTTTGCCTGACCAGTGCGCCCCCTATAGTTCGCTGGAGTCGCGACAAATGCTGAGCCCTAACTGCACTCGACCGGGACTAACCGAGAGGCGTGCGCGAGCAAAAGCAGCCATTAACCCTCCTAATACAGGGTGCATCTGTATGTTTTAGTCCCCGAATTAAGGCAAAAGGAATGCTTCCCAGGGAAAAAAGTCTAATCGCTCATATTGGGGATCGGCGCGACTTTGCAGCTAGCGCGGCTGAAAGTGTTGACCAAATGCGGACGAAACTGGCGAATTTCTTTAATGTGCAACGATCGTGGTTCAGGCATTAAATGGTACAATGACCTTCGCGTGGTGTGCGAACACCGAGCGAAGGTTACCCAAAGGCGAGGACAAGATGGCGGCGTCTGCTGCATCGCCGATGGTCAGCGTTAGCGACGCACTTACTGTTTCGGAACGCAAGGGGAGGTATCCAGACACAATCGTAGCATCAAATATTGCAGGAGGGGGCATGTTTAAGGGTTGGTGCTGACTTTATAACCATCGCACCCTCTGTTCCAGCACGTCGTGGAAGCGGTGGAAGTCATATTGATCTCTATTGTAGTAGGGTAGATCGCTATATAGGCTTATCTTGCTGGGGTCGAGTGGCACCACAGGCAGCCATCACTTGACACCAGCTAATACATGGGGCTCTATGGGAAAAACGAGAAAAAGTGCCATTTCCCGCGTCTCATTGGCACTGAAACTTTTTTGCTGGTTTTCGGGAAGCCTGCCAAAGAGCTTGTGCACAAACATTAAAACTGACAGCCCTCTCAGTTCTATAAATAAACGTTTTGTGGTCAAGAGTTATTCCGCTGGGCGAAAAATGTAGTGCAGCTCAATGAGACAGGAGTTACCTAGAGTTACCGCGGAGTTGGTGGCGGTGTCAATGAGTTGGATTGCAGACGACAAACTTGGAAGGCTTTGCTACGCGGAATTCGCTCACACCCGGAAAGCAGCTCTAAAAATGGAACTTTTTTGACATTCATCAACTTCTGTACTTCCCCGAGGACGGTCGTATTGACAGCAAGTTCCTTTGTTTACTCCACTACAAGAGGAAGCTTGCCAGCTCAGCCGTGGGTGCTCTGGCACGTCTGATTTTTTAATCGGCGTTTAAACGCTTGAAAAATAAAGATTCGATCTCCAAGCACCCGATATAATGGTCGCAGCACATCATATTATACTTGCCTTCGAGCACCGCGTACAAACTTCAAAATTCCTGCGTTTGTGTGTTTCTACCTCAGACTTGCGTGCATTGCCTGGAGTCAAGCAATGGCCGCCGGTAGTGCCACCGACGGGCAACCGATCCGCGATCCTGCCTACTACAATAATGATCAGTTGGAAGCACGTGGGAAGCCAGCGCTGCCGCGAGCGCAGCCATTGTTGATGCAATGGCCATGCGGTTCCTGACCTTTCTTCCCGTCTTCATTCTTTGGAAGCGTTTATATTTTCGTTTTGGTTTTAACTGGAATGAAAATAGCCAAGCAGACGTGCTAAAAACATATCCAAAGACCAGAAATGTTCTTTTTTTTTCATTCTTGTATTCTTTAAAGGGATGATGGACCAAACATTTTAATGTCTATAATAAGTGGCGCACTATCTTTCCATGAGTCGGCCGCCGCCGGTGTGCGCGAGCACACGCAACGAAATTGACGTCATCATATCCCCCATTCACGCTTAATAAGCTTGAATGGGTGATATGATGTCGTAAGCTTGAATGGGGGACATCATATATGATGACGTCAATTTCGTTGCGTGTGCTCGTGCTCGTGCTCGGCTGCTGACTCATGGAAAGATAGTGCGCCACTTATTATAGACACTGAAATGTTTGGTTCAGCATCCCTTCAAAATATATGTTTCTCGTTCGCAAGAAACGCTTGGCAACATTGTGCGAGAAGCGGGTTGGGGCATTGGGGCCAGTCGGCGTTTGCGAGACGCTCATTTCTGCGATCTTAACCTGCCATTTTGCCGTATGTCGTGTGTTGTTCTCGTGTTAGTGTGCATGGTTAACGTTCGTGCGCTCGACAGGGCGGGTGTGTGCTTGGACGTGTACTGCTCTGAGTACAGACCTAACGATCCGGTGACGAGCGGGTGCTCGTCACCGGATCCACCACTCGAGGGCGATCGTTCGGCCTGTTCAGTGGCATGGGCTTCGCCGTCCAAGAAGCTTCGCTGCTTCGCTTCTACTTGACACTGAGAACGTCTTCTTTATGGTCTGTGTGTGCTCGGTGGTTGGATGTTTCTCATGGAGCTGTCTTCGGTCGCGGCAGTGGCCGTAAAAGCGTTAAGTACCGACCAGGAAGCAGAAACACGGTGTAGAGGCGATACGGTTGTCACGGAGACGCGCATGCGCAAAGTAAGGCAGTCTATACGGGGAAGCGAGAACATGGCTGCTGGGAAGCTATGGGGACGCTGTTTTAAGGACTGTCGCAAATAATTACGGTGTGTATCGTTACCTCTTAATAAGAGATACATTCCTTGGAATGTTAAGCAAGAATACTGGAGAGCAATATCGGTGCGAAAGCAGCACCATATTTGTAACATCGTTTACGGACGAGGTGGTCACTGACCAACCGACTTAAAAACTACATACGATAGGTAAGGACAATTATTTGCTTGCAAAAAAGGTGCCACGCAATATTTTAAGCCGTCACTAGTCACAATTAGTCGTGCCTCAAAGTTTACATGATGATATCCCCGGCACAGCAGCAATGGGTCTACATTTTATCAAGTTCTCTGCTGGTGATTCGGTTGGTGTTCCACTTCAGGTTTCGAAGATAAGTTTGAAGCAGTGAAAATCTGCGTAAATCCCCGATTGTATTGAACGAGACTCCCATCAGCTAAGGCGCATTCACACCGGCGATGTAAGCAGTCGAGCGATGCGACTAGATCGCATCGCAAAAAAATTAGATGGTCACACGGGCGTGCGCGATGAGCGAGACCAACACCTTCGTTGGCGAGTCGTTTCTCGAAAACTCTCACTCTGAACGCCGTTGATTGGCTCAGCCGCTCCGCGACTAGATGGCATCGCAAAAAGTCAGGTCAGCAAGTGACTGCTCAGATCGCGTCGCTTTTTGCCCGCGATGGTCGCTTTTGCGATGAAAGTTACCGCGCGACTAGATCGCATCGCCGGTGTGAACGCGCCTCTACAGTTCGTCGGCGTTCGTCTCCGTACTGCCGGCGAGAACCACTTGGCCAAGTTGAACGAGCACTTCACTTTCGGTAAAATACTTCATTCTGCAGTGCACTCGGCAAATACTCTCAAAGTTGCAGCCAAAACAAAATAATATTATCGCTTTAGTGGGACATAATATGACCACAACCAGTATTTGTCAAAGTAACTCCGGAACCTCTACTAAGCTTGAATTGAAATGCGATTTTCAGCTGATTAGTTGAGCACCAGCGAGTCACCTGCTGCTGAAGATGTACTTGCTCCATTTTCGTCATTTTCGTGCCGCCTGTGTTGTTTCCCGAGGTGACGTCTTGAACTGTTTCTTTGAATGCGGACGCGTACGTCGCAGTCAATTTTATGGGCAGTCTAAATCGCGCGGTTGAGGTTCAGGCAATTTAGAGACATTACGCCTGGTTACGCAATAGTGTCACCGTCGATAGCTGATCAGAACTGACTAAAGTCGAATGCCGCCGCTCTGGAGCCCGTAATTGCGGTTTGACTTAAATCCCCTAAATCAATGGTTTGATACAAAAATAATATACAGCACTGGGTAAAGAAAACTACTATCTGGAGCACAGGTGCGCCGACTATCCATCGCAGTTCAGACATCTAGAAAATAGTGCCCTAAATCAAGAACATCTAATTTGATTGCAGCTCCCGTTCAGCCAGCCCAGCCTGCCCGACGCAACCTGTTCCCAGCCGCCACGTTTGTTTGGAAGTGGCGGTGACAGCTTCCAAAGAAACATGGATGGAAGTGACCATTCCAACAATCGCCTTCTTCGCACTGCCATCTTTATCTACTGGGCAACATTGATAAAAATAAATTACGCTCTAGCGCCACGTCGGTGTAAATTCATCAAATTTTGTCTAAATGTAGCAGGATGCAAGCATTTTGGCGCAGTTCGGCTCATATACGCAGCAATCACATCACTGCAGTGCGTCGCGAATTCTATAGTTCCTTGTCCTGCCTTGATATCGCATCGCACAAGAGCGAGGACACAGAAGAGGAACACATAGGGCCCACATAAGCGCTGTCTCGGAACTGGCACAAAAGCTCTATAGCAAAAATCGTGACTAGCCACGTGCCAAAAACAGCACGCGCTGCCGGTCGTGCCTTGTACAGCGGGTGTGATGTACTGGATCCTTGTGGCAGAAGCTACGTCGGACAGACTGGACGATGTGCTAATGATCGCCTTTGAAAACATCCCCACAAAACAAAGGGGGGGGGGGGGGGGGGGAGTCACATCTTTCGGGGCACTGCACAAGCCTTAATCAAGGCAAAGTTGAACCAAACTGCGAAAAGTCGAACAAGGAGCGACAAGGAAGAGGAAGACTTTCGTGAAAAGGAAAGCTATGAAAGCGTATATAAATGGTTGAAAAAAAAAAAAAACATTCAATGATTTGTAAAAAAAAAAAAAAAAAACAGTTTTTACCTTATCCAGTATTCATGACACAAGTAATACAAAGCGTTTGTTGAAGGGGTACACTCTACAAAAACCCCGTGCGTCTACTTTCCCGCACAATACTCGGAGCGCCAATCACCGCAACTTACGGAGGCAGCTCAGCGAATGACGATGCCGAAACATATGTTTAGACCTAAAAACGCTGTCTCAGTCGTTACATTAAGCAACGCAAGCGTGACATTTTGCATTGCTTAATGTCACAACTCAGACTGCGTTTTTTGGTCCAAACATATGTTTCGGCATCGTCATTTGCTGAGCTGCCCCCGTAAGTTGCGGTGACTGGCTCTCCGAGGTGTTGAGCGGGAAAGTAAACGCACGGGAGTTTTTTTAGAGTGTACGCTGGCGATTCTTTGAGCTACCCCAACTAACTATATTTTTTTGAATCTCCAGCCTTTACCCGCTCGAGTATGCTATTTACGTAGTATCGCGAAATTCACAATAGTTATTGTGAAATCGGCAAATTAAAATGATGCCAAAACCACCATTCGAATACACCCACGCTTTTCAGCGCCGTGACGTTGGTGGCAGGCAGGCTCGCCATTCGAGCATGCTGACAAAAAATAAACTATGCCGAGCATTTCTTTCGTGCTGCAGCGCTGGTGGGCTGGAGCGAGCTTCCAAGGCATTCATTTGACACCGTGAAACTGCTTGTTTCACGGTGTCACGGTTTCACGCGAACAAATCCTACAATCCAAGGAATGAACTTTTTTGTTGTTGCCAGTAGAAACTTTCAGTGTGAAAAGCACGATGAGGACCAACATTGTAAATGCGATAACTTCGCAAAAATAAATAAATAAATATATATATATATAATATTGGCCTAATATTAGGGATACTATTTCAGCGATGCCTGATGGTGTGTTTAGGAAATTTTCAGACAAATCAAGAACCACGAAGAAAAGGTCGGTACGGTTTTTCTTTATTTTTTTTTTTTTCAGTTTATTCATTTCGGTTGTTAGCCGTATTGGCGACGCAAGCATGTCACTCTACGTATTGAAAAGCCTACTCTATAAGCAGGAGTGCGCGTATCGCTGCGGCAGTGTTCCCCTAAGGCTTAGGGGGCCCCTAATCAGGGGCTCCGGAACCGGGGGGCATTGGGGGCAGTCGCTCCCACAGGTTATAAACCAGTGGGGGCATGCCCCCACACTCAAAGCTGTTTGACCGCCCCCTCCCACCACCCATGAGGCTGTTGCATCTTGAATATATATATATATATATATATATATGCATATATAAATATATACAGGGTGTTTTTTTTTTTATTCTTACACATTTGTTTATAAAAATTCGTGAAAGCTCCATTAATGCGGTTTGAGCAGGTGGGTTATACGGCCAGGCGGGCATTATGTGGGTGGCTAATCTTTGCGATAAGTCGGCTAATTAATTAAAATTCGTTAATTAACTTTTTAATTACTGAAAATCGACATATGGTTTCAATTAGAAACTTGTAGAGCATCATCGAAAACCCCTAAATCAACTATTTTTAGCAAGATATAACGCCGGGGCAGCATTTTACGGCGTTCTGTAAAAACGCTCCATTTGGACGCGTTTTTAGATTTCGGTTTCTTATCGGAGCGCATCACCGCGCCCGCGGTCCTGCTGCCCAGTGGCTGAGACGCGCAACACACGTGCGCCGTACTTCCCTCCATTCTACGAGGGAGGCGAGGAGATGGCTTCGCGCCGCGACCACCGGGGAGCAGGACCGCGGGCGCAAAGATGCGCTCCGATAAGAAACCGAAATCTAGAAACGCGTCCAAATAAAGCGTTTTTACAGTACGCCGTAAAATGCTGCCCCGGCGTTATATCCTGCTAAAAATAGTTGATTTAGTGG
Source organism: Ixodes scapularis (assembly GCF_016920785.2). Taxonomy (NCBI): domain Eukaryota; kingdom Metazoa; phylum Arthropoda; class Arachnida; order Ixodida; family Ixodidae; genus Ixodes; species Ixodes scapularis. Next base: position 10,787,177 of record NW_024609884.1, read on the forward strand.
TTTTCGATGATGCTCAGCAAGTTTCTAATTAGAACTATATGTGTTTTTTCACTAATTAAAAAGTTAATTAACGAATTTTAATTAATTAGCCGAATTATCGCAAAGATTAGCCACCCACATAATGTCCGCCTGGCCGTATAACCCACCTACACAAACCGCATTAGTGTAGCTTTTACGTTTTTTTTAAAGAAATATGGAAGAATAAAAAAACACCATATATATATATATATATTCAACATGCAACAGCCTTATCTCTCCACACACACACACACACACACACACACACACACACACACACACACACACACACACACACACACACACACACACACACACACACACACACACACACACACACACACACACACACACACACACACACACACACACACACACACACACACACACACAGGGAGAGATGGGTGAATTATATGATGTGGCATGAGCCCCCAGACGTCGCCCCCACACATCAGATAACTGCCCCTAAAGTTGGAACTCCCAGCTCGTTTTGGCTACGAGCCAGATGAGCCGGTATCCAGGCGCTCCTGGTGCCCATGTGACAGGCAGCTCATAAAAAAAAAAAAGAAAAAAAAGAATTCTGGATTTTTGTTTTTTTATTTTTTTAAAGACTGGCGTTTTTAAAATAAAACGAGTTCCTGTTATAAGGTGGTGAACTGGGCCAGTTGGTTGACGCCATACATGATGGGGAAAACAGCTCAGAAAACGCGGACTACGAAGAGGAACAAACACGACAGGACAATGCTGTTCTGGGTTCTGTGGACATTCAGGGTTTTTTGAGAGGACAGTTAAGGACAAGATGGAAAATAATTTTATGGTTCCTTTTTTAAGGAGATTTGTGTAAGCTTCCACTGACAATAACACACCAGTGTATTGTTGGCGAGTGCGTCAATGACGGTGCTGACGATTAAGCTCATCTTGGACAGCCGCATAAAATGCTACTAAATTGATTGCAGTTTTCAAGGATTAGAATGAAAGCATTATCTGATTAATGAACTCTATTGAAAACCGAAATCAGATGATAAAAATAAAAATAACATACCAAATACATTGAGCACGACGAAAATAATCCCTGGAGAAGAGGAACTAGGGGAACAAAGGACAAGCACAAATCTCCAAACAGAACTAAGTGACTGACCGAAAACACCCGCCTAGTCTGGGTATCAAACACGGGACCTCTCCATTTCCAGTGGAACACTCAACCAATTGAGCTAACAAGGGTTTCGCCATTCTTGTCCAGCTCGCTTGCACCTTTGCATTTAATTTTAAAGGGTAAAGCGAGGGGGAGGGGGCCCAATGGGGCCCCCTCTCCCTCGCGACTAAAATCGACTGCGTCGAGCTGCCGATTTATGGAAGCCAGATTTTGTCTAGAAACGCCTTCGATTTTCAATGCGAAGAAAGTTATCGATGAAGACGCTGAGTCTTCCTTTATTTCGGCATTTTGGCTACAAAGGTGAACATCTAAAAGAATACCAGCAAAAGCTTCGCGCGAAGTCTGCAGTACTTGTCGGGTGGTGATCCCTACTGTGGAGCGGGCTTGCCGCCTCGCGTTGTTTGTCTCAAGGGTTTCTTGGAAGGGGGGGTGGGGGGGGGGGGGGGGGGGGGGGGAGGGAGGGAGGGAGGGAGGGAGGGGGCGGGCGGTGGCAGCTGTTGGAGCCGTATTTCACATATCAATATTTTGTTTAGTTTTCGGGTGAGTGGTTCACAGGGGAAGTGAGGAGGAGTGGGGTGGGGTTTGGGTTAGGCTCAGGTTCAGTTGTCCCCATGTCGCGCCTACACGAAGCGCGTAGCACTGTAGTACGCCACCTTCACCCCCTCTCCTCCCTCCTTCCCTGCGAACCACGCACCCGAAAACCTCGCGAGTCAGTCCCCCGAACCAACCAAGCGAGGCGAGGCTGCAAAGCCCGCCTCCCATAAATCATTTGCCCGACCAGCGAGATTTGTGCCCTTGAAAAGAGCTTCCAGTAGGTCTTGGATCAGCTGATTACTCCATGTGTACGTTGCTTGTTCTAAGAGTGCTGTGTACAACTTACAAGATGAGTCAGGTATAGGTCTGTTGACTCATCTGTGCGAAATTAAGTGGCAGATATATGCTTATGCCAATATATATTTCTCTTTACTTTTAGCAAGAGCCAGAGATGCCAGCATATTGCGGCTGTGCTTCTCTCTGCCGAAGAAAGCTGCAGCAAGAACTAGACTTCCTGCACTGACGTCCCCTGTGCTTGGATCGTGCCATCAGAAGGTTTGTATTCACTACCACTAGCCCACTGGAGTATGCACCTGTGTTGAATCATAATGTGTGGTGAAGCCTCAGAACAGTGACATGGGGTCAATCAAGCAGTTACACAAGACTCGTGTTTGACATTTTATAGAATTGACTGTCATCATACAGCTTGTTCGAACTAAGACAGGCGTAAGTGTAAAATAAAGGTTGGCTTTTAGTCGTATCATTTGGTTGATTCTGAAGCAGATGCAAAGAGCTGCGGCGTTGAAGCAAATGCAAAGAGCTGCACCCAAGCCCTGCTGATAGCTCATCGAAAATGTTAGTCATGCAGTTTAAATACTAAAATAAAAGCTGAATTAATTCATATTTCAATGCAGTCTGTATTAACAAGAACAATAACTGTCTTTTCAGAAAACAAGCCTGCCGCTTTGATGCCCCTAAGCGACCTCACGTTCCGCAAGTTTGTCATAAACAAGCCCGGATCCGTCAAGCGCAAGCGCTCGTTTGACTCCTGCGAGTCAGTTTCTTCCGCCTCATCTTCACCCAGAAACTTTGAGAAGCTGAAAGCGAGGTTGCCTGCGGCAGCTCCCGACACGCACTGGCTGACTGGCTGAGGTATGGTGGTGGTGCCTGCCAGCCAGTGCCGCCCAAGTCACTGTTGCCCATCTGTGACGGGAGGACCTCTGGGCAACTTCTGCTTTAGACACCGTGCAGGCGCACGTGGCATCGCTCGGTGTTTTCGTATCAAGAGTGTGCACAGATCACTGCAAACACTCTAGAGCAGGCTGGAAACCCAAGGTGGCACTGGGAAAGAGTGGGCCGCGTAACCGCATAGCAGTTCACAGCTGCAGTGCGCTGTGAAAAGCCAGATTACTTGCTCAAGCGGATGCTTTACCCGAATCCGGGGGCTGTGAGTAAGGCAATAGCGTATGGGAGGGAGCACGAACCAGACGCTGTGGCCTCCTATGTGCAGCTCTTAATGGTGGCTGACATTTAAGTTGAAGTACAAGAGGTGGGACTGCATCTGCACCCACAATACAATATCACTGGTGCCTCACCCGACAGAATCGTCACAGTCAATGGTGACGAGGGCCTTCTTGAGGTGATGTGTCCCCTATCACAGAAGGGAAAGACCATACTATAGAAGCCGCCAAGCAGAAGAACTTCTGCTGCGAAGTTGTTGGACTTGAGGTGCGACTGAAGAGGAAGCATCCATACTACCTCCAAGTGCAAGGTCAAATGGCGGTGACCGGCCATAAGTGGTGCCACTTTGTCATCTGGACAGAGGACGTGGAGGACACAGAGTCTAAAGGGATGACGTATATCAAGACGATAGACTTCGATTAAAAGTTCTTTGATGAAGAGGTACGTACTACCAGGCCTTCTGCACTTCTCTAAACACGCCCTGTTCCCAGAGATATTGACACGGCGCCTTAAGCGGCTAGGCACACTAACCGAGAGGTATGTGTCCTACAGGCAGTGGCTCGTTGGATTCTACGTTGCCCATGACGGTGAGGGATTGAAGAAATGTTTTAGAAAGCTGAGGTGATCTGCGGCTTGTCTAAACGTCCGGCCATCCCATCCTGCGACGTCCTGCTCGTCGTACGCCGACGCCCTTCCACGGCGAAACTTAGGAAGACGTCAACGACTGGACGCAGCTGTACAAGCAAGTTGCCCGTCGCAATCGTTAACGCCGGAGCAGTGCCTGCAGAACGTCAACTTCTCTCCCGAGGGAACGGAACGTACGTGGTATGAAAACCATGACGCAATGATCACTACCTGGAAAGCGTGCATGGATGAGCACCGCCGAGCGCTCGCAACCCAGCAGCGACAAAAACGCACGGAGGAGCTGCTTCGGGCAAGGGTTCAAGGCCCAACGAGAACATTGTCAGCTTCGTTGAGGACGTGCTTCGACTAAGCGGCCGAATGGATCCCACAGCTCCTGAAGTAAAGAAACTGAGGATCCTCATGCAGGGGGTCAAAGAAAACATTTTTGTGGGTCTTGTGCGCAGTCCACCCGCGACCGTCGGACAATTTGTGGCGGAGGCCACGAATATTGCACGTACCCTCCAGGCAGGAGCCTTGCACTTCCAGCGACTACGTGACGTCGCTGACGTGACCAGACATCAGTTCCTTCAGGTGACACGAAGAAGCGTTCGAACACGAGAGTTTCGGGTCAAAGACGAAGATTGTGTGTTGAACAGCCGACCAGGGAACAAGTGACTAAAGGCTACTATCTTGTCTAGGAGTGAACTTACAAGCTGCAGGTACAACAGAACTATGGCACTGCCATCTGGCATCGTCACCGCGATCACATCCGGCCTGATGCTGACCAAGACGAAGAGACACCATTTCCTGTGCAAGAAGGCAGAGTTTATGTTTGGGTAATTGAGAGAAAGGTCTATTGAAACAGCAGGACAGTGTTTTTATTTAATTAGAGGACCACGAAGGTTGCTCACGTAGCAGCAAACGTGTAAGATTTGCTGAGCTAAGTCGATCATTGTCATGGGGAAAGGTCTGATGTGAAATTGTTTGATTCTGCCAATCGCGCGCTCAACAATGACACGAGCACTTGCTACATGTTGGGCGTGCGAGAGCTCATTCTCAGCCATCTGCGGCTCTCCATCGAGAAAGGGAAGCTGTCCGAAGCTAAAGCTCAAGAAAAATGATAACACCAATAAGGGGACACACACAGTACGTCTTGACACGTGTTCGTCTGCCTTCCTGTGCTGTTTTTTTTTTTTTTTTTCTGCTTTTTCATAATTTGCGCATCTGTTTATGCCTCTACCGTTTTTTGGTATTCACCAAGGTGCCTTGTTTTGCTATTTTTTCAAGCCAACACCGCGTCATACACTATATGATTTTTTATATATATTTAATTTGCTTGTACAGCTGTATAAAAAGTGATTTTCATTAAAGAGATGGACGCAGGTATGTTGTTTTTGTATTCCGACGTCTTACATCTGCTAGAACAACCTCGGGGTCTGCAGTACTGTTAAATAACCATGAAATGTGTAACATCAAAAAATTTTTCTTTTATTTTTCGTCAATCATAAAATATCGTTTCTTTTTTGCGTTATTGCTTACACTTTTTTTAAACTGTTAGGGGAGAGTAATGGAGTTAATCTTTTACGGCAACTGTAACAAGTTAATCACTGAGATCTGTAACTGTAACTGTAACAGAGTTACCTTTTTAGCCTAGGTAACTGCAACTGTAACAGTCACGTGTTCATGACTGGTTCTATCAACGGCTAAACCAATAAAGCGCAGACCCCTAACTTGCGATTTTAGTATATGTCCCCATGTTTGTATATGTTCGAGCCTTCAACTGCACTCTGACTTCTGATAAAACTAAGTATAACAGATTTGTAGCGCTGACATACAAGGAGCCACGAATAAAATAAATATAAACGTCGTACTCTCAATCGTTTTTTTTTTTTTTTTTAGGACCTTGTCTTTCATTCGCTCCGGAGGTACCGGTGAAATTTAAATTATAATTAAGACGGTGCACCGAAATGACGACGCGTGGGCGGGAGTGGCATTGCTCGCGTAATGCTCGGACTCTGTACGCTCTTGGAACAGTCGTCGACGCACTAGCGTGAAGCGCGGTAAAAGTAACAGAAGTTGGAGAAGTAGTAGTTCAAACGTGGAACCACGCGTTAATAATAAATTTCTTATGGAAAAAGGAGTTATCCCTCGGAAATTATGCATCAGAGTGAACACACAGTATGGCGAAGAAATTCTGTAGGATATAAATAGGCATTTCTAACTGGACTAAGGGACTCAAAGAAGGGCCACAGCGCGCTGAGAACGAACTGCATCTCCGGCACCCAAGAATGCCGTCCGCTTCCTACCATTATATCTCTATCGATCGCACACTGCTACTCACTTGATGGAAACAGTACTTCCCCAGCCTCCATACAGTCCGTCATAATATATCGGCAACCGGTTAACTTATTCTAGTTTACGTTCATCCGCAGCAACCATAATATCAGTTCCGTGCCGGTTCTAGTTGTCCCCCAAATTTCGTTTATTGTTGGTTTTAGGACCGGGTTACGGATCCAGTTTGAGAAGTTTCCTTCAGAGTTCTAGTCTTCTTTAGTGAGTTGATAGAAGTGTAAAAAAACAACGGCGTATTATGTGAAGTTCGTTCTATTGTAAGCGTGGTTTCGAGCACCTGAGGTGGTAGTTTCATTTTTCACGCAAAATAAGACTGCTAGTTTCGTTTTTGTTCATCCTCAAGTGCTGCCATCTCTATTCGGGTGTTCCAACTAGAGACCATAAAATCCGAAACTTCGCCGCTTTTAGCCGTCTCTGTTTTGTGATCTCGAATACGTTCATATTTATGTAAAGAAACTCATTTGGTTTTAACAAGTCAAAATAATCTCGCATAAACTTGATTTATACTTGCACTTTTGTTGCTAAAGAAAATTTGCCCACATTCGCAAGATTGTGTGCTAGATAACACGACATAGCGCAATTTATTGAGCAAGTTTATGAGCCGGTGTGGTGGTGGCGCCATCTGGCCAGAGCAGAATGAATGACTGGAACGACGCCAAGCCTACTGCTGCCACAGGCAGACGAAGTACGCGAAGCGCCGGTCTGGTAGTGCATCCCTCGCCGGTGCGGCTCTGCTCGGCTGCAGTATTAGTTTACGGGGCCGTTATTTGATCACCGACTGAGAACAAACCATGTACAGTATTGATCTCAAATTTCAGGAATATTAACGTAAAAATCCGACCCGTATTTGCGATGTGGCGGCCGACTACGGGAGGGCTTCGGCGACTCCCATTCATTGGAGCAACGTGAGACCGCGCTCAGCATGAAGGTCTATCAATACACCTCCGAGAGCAAGGTGGGTACCTTTTTTAGGCCATCGCCTGTTTTAAAAAACAGGGCCGTCTCACCTGGAGGTTGAATTCAAAGTGCCCGCTAAGCGCCTGCTCGAATTCAGATCTGATTGTGGGAAATGTGTCATCGTACACGCCACGGATGACAGGAAACCGATGTCTTGCTGAATGTGTTTGTCAGGGTGTGCCTCCGTGCTCATGTTCAGTAATCTACAGCTTTACACGCCGTCGTTGTCGAACCTGAGTGTTCGCTGCTCGCGGCCAAAACCGCGTTCTTTCAAAATGTGCCAGCCCCCTTTTGTTTTCTATTGCAACTTTGTTTGAGTAACCTACCCGTTTGCCTCATAACATTGCGCTCCACCGTCTGGACTAAGATGAGGATATGAATAGTTCGTTAGTATGTGCCAACGTGTAGCTCTTTTTTTTTTCATTTCATGTTTCGGAAGGATCGAGAGTCTAGACGTTGTAGATGTCAAATGCAGAAGCAAGCCTTATTTATGCAACGTGCCCTCGCGTAATGCCAGATGCTTCTTCCTCTTTCTACTGCGCCCGCACGTTAGTTCAGTGCTCTCGTGTTTTATTGTTTGAGGGAACTGACCACCACCAAATAAATAAATAAATAAATAAATTACGCTATAGTTAGCGCTATTGGTCCGAACCAGATGCCAACGTTTCAGAACTAAACGTTATATTATTCAAAAGTTATAAGTTAAGCAGTAAAAAAAAAAAAATATATATATATATATATATATAATAATAAAAAAATAATACATAATAATAATATTTTTTTTTTTTTTGGGGGGGGGGGGGGGGGTGGACAGTTTGTAGATTAGATTCTCGGCTACCGCGCACGGGCTATAGTGCATTCCCGGCACGGTACCGATGCTTACTCAGTGACACGGGCAGGTGAACTGGAACTTAGTTGTAATATAACCGTGGACTTTGGTGGACTATTTTCTCATGGCTTTTGATCAATCGAAGTTCCGAGCCAAGAGGTGACCGTGACGGTGTGCTTTCTGGAAAGTGTGAATGATGAATGAACCTTACCTGTACGCTCTACGCCAATGATATTTTCTAATTGATTACGACGTTCAAAGAGTGTGTTTGTGCTATCTGTGTGTCATCCAGTTTTTAATTTGACAGCTTGTAGCGTATCACGTTTAAACCACCACAAAGCTGGTGGAATGCCTTTTCGTTTTGGGGTTGAGCGCACCGTCCCAGACGGTGCGCTTAACCATATCCGACTTTTAAAAAAATAAATAAAATTAACGTTTTCTTTTTTTTTTTTTTTAAATGGCGGTTTGTATTTTTAATATGGGCGTAAACTAGACATCAATCAATGATTGAGTAAAATGCAGATTCTCTTTAACACACTTCAAAATTTGTTTTATGAAATCGTAAGGGCTTTTGGCTTGCTATGTTGTGATGATTATGCCATTTTATTGTTAATAGTTTTTTTTTAATTCAACAAAATACACAAAAATCGTCACTTTTTTCGAGTTTTTATTTCATTATTGCTTTGTGCCTGTCAATTAAAACTTTTGTTTTGTTGGAAGCCTTGCAGATGTATTACAAATAAAAAAAATTTAACGTTGTACGACAAAATACTTCCCAGACAAAAAAAGAACATTCTGAAGTTGTAAAAAACTTCCGTTTTGCTGCCTAAACAGCCGTCTATTCCACACTGAGGTGGTCCAAGTAAAAATACGAAACACAACGGCTTTATAAGAATAGTTTATTGTCTTCCATATCTGAAAGTTTAATCAAAATGTATTCTGTGTAAATGGAGTTAGCAATTATTGAAGTTGAGCTTCCGCGTCGCAACCTGGCATTGTTTCTTAGCGCCGCTTCACTGTACAACACGCCATCTGGATGGATGGATGGTAATGGCCATACCCTTTGTATCGGGCGGCAGCTTGCGCCACCTAGCCTAACATTTCGTCATCCCTTCTACTATTTTTTTTTGTATGTATTTTGTTATAACAGTTCCCCCTCTCTTTTAAATTGAATTTATTGCCTATTTTTATATGTTTTTTTTTTATCCTTCCCTAGATCTCTTCCACCAATCTTCCAATCTCCTCTTAGTAATCGCAATTCTTTCTTTATCAATTCGTCCATTCATGTCCGGAAAACCCAGCGCCCCCTCCAAATCCGCAGTCATCCCCCCCAAGAGGGTGGGACGAAGCCCCGTGCACCTTAAAATTAGATGTTCTATAGTTTCCCTTTCGCGGTTGCATACGTCACACAGAGTGTCTACTTCCTGAAATTTAGCCCTATACGTTTTCGTTCGCAGCACCCCCGTTCTAGCCTCAAACAACAAAGAGCTCCCCACTGAATTATCATACAGCTGTTCCTTCTTTATTTCTTGTTTTTGTGCCCTGTATATTGCTAAAGCTGATTTCCCCTGCATTCTCTCTTCCCACAATTTCCTCTCTGTTTCCTTTACTCCCTTTTCCACTGTTATGTTCTGATCGGCTCCATCTCGTTGAATGTATTTAAATCTCAGCTTGCGGGTTCGGTTTGTCCACCTAGTGTTAAGACTTTTCATATATAGATACTTGTACACTTTCGCTGATGCGGGGTGGCACTCAGTTGTCGAACGACGTTTTAGCGAACGCCGCCTCTTCACTGCACAACACGCCACCTGACGCGGGGTGGCACTCAGTTGGTCGAACGACGTTTTAGCGAACGCCGAGTTTTGATCGAAAGACACTTGAGCGCATGCTCGGCCGCCTCGAAGCGGCATTTACGGGTGAACCAGGTGGGTTAACCTTTTTTTATAATGAGCCGCCGCTGACTGTCGCCGCGAAGCGGCGTGAACGCAGCGGGAAGGGGGGTTTAACACGCGCCCCCAGTAATTCGCCAAAGCGTCAATTCGCTGAAATGGTTCGCTAATGACGTTTTAGCGAATGACGCTTCTCTAAAACGTCATTCGCTCATATGGTATAGACTCCTTTGCGCGCACGCGAAGCAATTTCTGTTCGGGAATGTGATTTCCGTAGAGGGTTCTGCGCATGCGCATTCTTGACTCGTAACTGCCTGGCGTACACAGTCACTGTTTACAGCTAAAGATGCGCCGCGGGCTGCCACGGCCACTTCCACTCGTCCTTCTTTTCTGCTGCAATGCAAAGAACGGCGGTTATCGCGTGATAATTGTACGTGCCGCCACTGCATAGCAGGCTCGTTTTGCACCCTTTGTACCCGATGTCAGCTCTTCTCACTCCGAAACTTGATGCCTGATCGGCGTCGGCATCTCCGGACAGGGACATCTCTTCAGAAAACGTGTGGACGATGGAGCGAGATCCCTACTGTACTCCGTTTCGCCTTACCACGGGCTGCAGTGAACCAGGGGTTTATCCAGGATTCCAACTTTTGCGGAATGTCGGAAATTTTTGAGGGGTGTCACAATTTTTTGTTGCTGGGGGGGGGGGGGGGGGGGAGGAGGGAGGGAGGAGTGTGTTATTATTCTACGGTGCTAATAGATGTAGGCTGTATAATTGAAAACCGTGTTTAATGAACTCAACTAAAGTCTAAATGTCAAGCGTTTGTTGCTGCTGAATGGACGAAAAAAAGATATGGTTACTTCTATTAATTAAACCTTTTCAAAACGCATCCAGCGGTTAATTTCGTCTGGACCATATTTTTGGATCTACTAATCGTATATAAAACAAATATTGCAGTTGAGCTCAACTTCAATATTTGTATTCTCGATTTACTCAAAAATCATTTTGATTAAACTTTCAGAAATGAAAGACAATGAACTCTTCTTATAGGCCGTTATGTTTCGTGTTTTGACTTGAGCTACCTCAGGGTAGAATAGACGACTGTTTAGGCACAAAACTGATTTTTTTTTTACAACTTTAGGCTTTTCTTCTTTTTTTTTTTTGTCTGTGAAGTATGTTGTTGTACAGCTTCAAACATTTTGTTTGTAATACATTTACAGGGCTTCAAATAAAAATAGTTTTAATTGCCAGACGCAAAGCGATAACAAAAATTAAAAAAAAAAACAAAAAAAACCGAGGAAAGTTTTTTATTTTGTGCATTTTGTTGAATTAAGAAAAAGATTTTAACGATAAAAATTGCATAGTCATTTAAACATCGCAAGCTAAAAGCCGTTCGAGTTTCATAACGCAAGTTCTGAAGCGTTTCGAAGAAAATCTGAATTTTCTTTAATTATTGACTGATGCCTAGTTTTACGCCCATTTTAGAAATTCAAACCACGCTCACGCCATAATTCTTTCTTTTTTTTTCGGCGAAAATATTTTTGGAAACGTTTAAGGACCTTGGGGTGAAAAGCCACGAATTTTCTTTTAAAAATCGGAAATGGTCGAGCGCAGCGTTTTGGACGTTTGAGACGGAAGGACCCTTTTCACAGCTGAAACGTTAATATGGGGTACACTGTTGCACGGTGCATTAGATATGAGTTTGTCAAGTGTTACGATCGTCATTCGTTTGGGTCGCTTTTGGAGCTCAGGCTGCCACCGAGCTCTGAAAGAGCTGATGTATTAATAAGTATTGAACCAGAGTATTCGGAGCACTTGCTAACTCGCTTCGCTCGTTGACATCCGTTGGAGTGCTATAAATAGAGCGTCGTGACTAGAGTGATATGTTGCCAGTTTCTGGCACTCGGGTTTCTCCGGGTTTCAAGTTCGGTGTAGACATTTCTGCGGGCGCAATCTCCAAAAGTCGTTATACTAGGGTGACCCCACGCGCTCTGAAGAACGCTCCCAGGCGCCTAGTGCTTTGGGCTTGACGCAAGTTAATCTTTGGACGGGGAAGACTCCGTTGTTCCGCCGCGTACTCGATTCATCTCGTGTAAAAAACTCTTACGACATGCCGTGACATTTCGAAGCTCCGAATGAGTCGTCAGCTCGGTGACTGTAAACCGAAATAGACCTTCGCAATCACCGCGAATACGACATCTGCATCGAGTCTCGACCGAGGAACACCGCTTATTCTGCACTTATTTCCCTTTTGCGTCTGGTTTGCTCCGGTGTCGTTCGGCGCGCATCTCATTGTTACGGATAATCGCCGGTAATGGCGCCCACACGTGGTAGGTCTCCGAAATACACCGAGGTTTGCAAAAGAGATGAGGCCGAAAAGCATCCCTGTATTTGTGCCATCAATAAACATGACGACTTTGGCGCTGAAATGGGCCGACGTTCGCCCGAGCACTCGTACAGCGTCTCGCTTTTCTTCTCCAAGTTTGGGATGTTGGCGCTCAACTTGCGTAATGATACCCATGCCTTGACGAAAAGGTAACACAGCTTACAAACAAAAAAGGACATTTATGTCAGCTCCAGAGCTATTAGTTCGGAACATCTGCGGGGAAATGCTCTTGAAGAAACAAGACGCTCGACGTTGGCACAGACTAAAACGCTACTTTCCACCTCCCCTCTGCGGACTGCATTTGGCGCAGCCAACATGATCATCCTCCGTTTCTCATTTCCTCATTTCCTCCGTCCCTCCGCTTCTACTTTCGGCCGCCAGGCCGCGGCAGTTTTCGCTGCACTCTTGGACAGGCGGTAGCTCCCCGCTTCTCTTCTTCGCTTCTTTTCCGCTGCGTGGCGTCGCGTCCCTTGGAACTGCGAGTGTCGTTATTCTCGTTACTTTTGTTGTCTCGTTCTTTTTATTTATTGTTAGTAGTATTACTTATTTCAGCATTGGTTGACGGATCTCGAGCGGTCGCCATGTTAGACTTTAATTACACCAACTTTTGAGCACGTGAGAAAATAACTGACGACTTGACAGCAAGGGCGCTTTTGAAGGAACAAAAAATGTTCCCAAATATATAATTATTATATAATTATTTTTTTTTTAAAGAGGGCTGGCGAAAAATTGGGCCAGGCCCAATTTGGGCCTGGCCCAAATTTGAGCCTGGCCCAAATTTGAGCTTTACAACTGTTAGCCGCGATAGGACCGCTGAATTTGTCCCCGACTCAGTGTGTTAGTTTGCTGGAAGGTACAACAGACTGAGGGTGCGGAGAACACTTTCTTTTGCGGTTTAGCTGTAAGAATATTGTGAAGTGAAGGTACGGAATCCACTGCACAGCACACACACACACATGCCGTATGTTTATCAAGGACGAACGACTCGAAGAATTGTAAACGGCTTTGAATTATTCGTATTATTACTTCGAGCGTACAGTGTTTATTGAGTCATTATCAAGCGCGAACTGCGTTCACGGGTAACAACGAGGTTTCGATGGTCTACTGAAACAAAACTGATCGGTCGTATTAGGAGTACTGCGGCCCTTGGCGACATCAAGCTCCATCATACGTAGCAGAAAATGACTATTTTAATTTTTAATTTTTGTAGATGTGCGTGGTTGTGCGTGTATACATGTATATATACGCGTGTGTTTCAAAGGCACGTGCTCTTTATGCGTGAGCATTACTCCTACCCGGTTCATTTTTGGCAGCACGCTGGTTACGCTCCGTTGGTGTCCACTCGGCCGTTTTCGATCGAAGCTACAGGCTTCATGCGCGGTTCATGGCCATCCTGTGGCCTTCGGGCAGATTGGGGCAAATTACTTCTAAAGCGTAATTTAATTACACTGACAATTACTTTGCACCGAAAGCAGTGAATTACAATTAAGGCATGTTCACACACGCACACCGCAGTACTCTACCTCGGTGCTATTAGTTAACGCTGACCTTGCCGATGCGGTGTCGACTTCGCGCTATGAAAGTGATAGCTCTGATACAGCGCTGCATAAACTAATTAATTACAATTACGGAATAATTTTAGAAAGTGATTCCATTACTTCCCAATTAATTTCCCTTCAGGGCTACAAGACTTTGGTGAGGTTGTTTGACGATTTATTTCCGCAATGAATGTATTTGTTCATTTCTTCGAGTTGATATTACGCGTACAGCACTGTCAGCGCCGCTACACGCTCCACGCGTTTCGGGCCTTCATTTCGCCAGGTCCACTGGCTGTATTGTAGGGTGCAGCAGCCATACCCTGCAACGTAAAGTGTAAAAAATGGCACTTTGTGGTTTGTGTCAAATGGCTTACTATAAAAGCAAAACAAGAGGTATCGAGGTGTTGCGTGACGTTTTCTCTGTCAACACGAAGATCGTTAGTTATTTGCATTTGTATTTTTTTTTTGTCGCCGAAAGATTTGTGACTAGAGATGACCGCAAGCGAGCCTTCCAGCTAAATTCACCCGTGAACTGACCTGCATCCCAGCTGCTGCTTTCCTTCTAAAGTCGTCACCTAGCGTCGAGACACCAGTAGGTTTTCTAAATAGTTTGGATTTTTTTTTCTTTGCTGGCTCAAGGCAGCAAGATTAGAATAAAACAATTAATTCTGTTATTCGTTCTTGTGTTCTCTGTGGAGCCATGAACAGCTGGCTCGAAAGAGACCAATGATGACGTCATGATGCCTGTAACCAGTCACAGGTGGCAGCTGAACTCAATTTTTTCTGAAAAGTGTGTCAGCCTCCCCTTTAAACGTTGCAATGTTTAATGAAAGAATCGTACCGAGCGCGGCACAACGCAAATGAGAGATGACCTTTTTTTTTTTTTTTTTTTTTTTTTTTACAACTGAAAAGATGCAGTTCAAACTACTAGTACGCTGGAACGTGCTCATTCGGAGCACAAACGTGAGCGCTAAGATTAGACGTTCGTGAATACCCTGTCCAAGAAAACAAATGCGAAAAGCTGTCGATATCGTGTTCGCACTAACCGTGTCCCGCCGTTTACGTGCCTGTCCTTCGATTCCTACGCGTTTCGTCTTCCTGTTCACACTGTGTTCACCGATAGGCTCCCTCATTCGTTTACGCTAAAGGAGACCCAAGCTTCCGCGTGCCCGGGGAAACGAGGGCTAATCAAATTCAATTAGGTCATTCTATTTTCCTGACAAAAGCTTTCTCTAGGAACCGATTTCAAAATTCGCGAATATGCCGCTTTAATTGTAGCATCCTTTAGCTAGGGTGCTTTGTCTCGTACATGTTTTTTCTCTTTTTTTCTTCTGTTTTCTTGTAGCCTGGACGTTTTTCTTTTCTTTCTTTTTTATGACACACCAAACATTTATATATATATATATATATATATATATATATATATATATATATATATATTGGATCGGCATTCGGAATATTGCGTGCCTCCTCTGCACGATCGATGGCATATGCAGCTGGAGCATCCCCCGCGGCGGAGGACACTGTCGCAATGTTTACGAATTCCCAGCTCCGCACGCGTATCTTCGTGACTTTGGAAAGCGAACAAAGCAGGCCATACGCACGAGCCCTGGAAACGGCTCCCTCCGGCCAGAAGCCCGTTATGGGACATCGGCGCGTGTTTGCCTTGTTTCCCACTTCGCCAAGCCAGGGAAGGGTGTGCCCAAAACATCTCTCTCTCTCTCTCTCTCTCTCTCTCTCTCTCTCTCTATATATATATATATATATATATATATATATATAATAAAACTTCATTTTTATTAAAGGAACGGAGCAACGACATTCAATTAGAATGTTATTCACTTTACACGAGCTTACTGGCACTAGTGGGACTCAAGGATGCTCGCACGCAACGCCACTGGCCAAGAAACTCCTTTGTTGCGGTGTAATTTCAAGGACAAAATCGATAATTTTCATTCAATCTCTCCTTTGCAAAATTTGATGACGTAACGTGGGGATTGAAGTATTCCCAAGTGACGATATTTGAATGCGGTTCATAGATTGGACCCGAGCATTGCGTGGGCACTTGATTTGGGCTCGTAATAATTACTAGCTCGAGAAGCATTCGGGTAGTGGCCCGTGTCCAATCGCTGCAACGACGACAGTGAGCCGAGCCATAACAATGTCTGGAACTCAGCGCGTGTCCGTGTGCTTTGCCAACCCCAGGGCGTGGCTATGATCAACATTGGCGGCATATAATCGGCTCCAGATCACGTGGCCGCTTGTTTTGGCTGCGAGTTGAAAGGGTGAACGCTGTTCGTTTTTTTTAATTTTTTTTTTGTGACTTCTATTGCGTGGGGTGAATAACGAACGCGTGTTTCATAGGTCATTAACGTCAAGGATCCGTTTTAAGGGGTATTTGCGTCAAGTACAAAAATTGTTGCATCGCCGCTTAAAGCTGAGACTACAGCCAATGCTACAAACTCGAGGTAGCCTGTGCTCCTGGCTTTGAGATGTGCCTGTCTAGCGCGAGCGCTCGTTCTGCGGAAGGGCGTTTCAAAGCCTCGACCTCGTTTTCTCGCGCTTGTAGCATTGGCTGCAGTAGCTGTCAGAAGTCTGTGTGGAACGTGAACAAGACAGTTTCAAGCAGGGCATCTGGCCGCCGCCATGACTCTGCTCGGGCGGGCAAGTGCTTGCAATTACAAGCTTGCCAAAGCCACGTTCACGCGCATGCTGCACTTGCTTGCACGCATGGGGCACCATGTGAGGCGCCGTGCTTGCAATTGTCTATTCGCGACTCCACCAAAATGAACGGCACCTAGCGGGAAAACACTAAACTGGCCGGAACAGGTCCCTTCGCGACTCCTGCTCGTCTCTTCTGGCTTCGTGTTCACATGTTGTCGCTGGTTTGCGCGACAGAACAGTTCTACCGGTGACTGTGTCGTAACCGTAGTATCACCTTGTGACCCAAGTTGCTCTGCACGCGACCTATATGACCGCGTGAGCGAGACATTCTGCGTTTATCAACGTTCATCAGCAGCGTGGAAGGACAGTGGGCAGTCCTTTCCTCGTTTCCTCGAAGAAAGTCAAGCCTCTGGAAGTTCGCTTACCCCAAAACATCGCCGTAGGTTCGAAACGTGAAGGATAAAACGCGGGGGAGCCAATGTTGAGTCCAATGCTTGCTGGTGTCCCAGCGTTATGCGTTGAGCTGGCACATGGCACGGGAGGACCTTGATTTGACCGCCATATTTGCCCGATAGTGGCGTCCCCTATAGGCCGCTGGAGTCGCAAATAGAAAACTTGCCTCCAAGGTTAAAACTAGAGCAGTTTTTTTTTTTTTTTTTTAAAGTCACTGATTATATCTATTAAACAATGCCGCAATAATCACGCGAACTAGAAAAATAATACAGACGTAGCGGTTATTTCTTAAACTATTGACCAGTTGGGACCGAGTAATTTAGTAATATAATAATAATAATAATAATAATAATAATAATAATAATAATAATGTTTTTTGTGCCCACAAAAAACTTTTCAGTCTTCAGAGTGGTGCACGTAATATAGTAAGAACAGCCAAAGATTGCTGAGACACAACACATCACAAATCGTCTTACCATATTTAGGCGATAGACATCCATTCGCGAACAAGCGAGGTAAACTCCCTAAGGCACATGGAAATATCCAGATGCTCTTTCTTATTGAAGTCCAACTGAATCCGTGGCAAAGGGTATACAGAAGACACGCAAGAAACGTTGATGAATTTCGACTGACTCTTGACGAAACACTGAAGTCTATGGATGGTAATAGATCCATTGATCTGACATGGCCATGGACAACTTTGTGAATAAATATAAAATCTCTAAACTGCCTCCTCACGCAAGCTGGTGTAGCGCGAATCGTCTAAGTAACGTTTCATAAGGATAAAAACACCCTCTTCCAATATAGCGGTTGTGTACTACTATTCTTATCATTCGTTTCTGTACGTTTTCGATTGCAGTTGCCTGGTGATATGGATAAAGAATTCCTGATGACCTAGCCGAATTCTAACCGTGATCTAACTAGTGACTTAAACAAAATGCAACACACAAAAGGGCGATGAAAATTGGCGACATAATCGAGAAATTACGCCTAACACTGTAAACGCAGCATGAACGGTTATGGACACGTGTTCATTGAAAACCAGTGCACTATCAATATGAACACCCAGATCCCTGATAGCAGATACGCGGGGGATCGAAGCGCCTTCAATGTTGTGGGAAAAACAAATGAACTCACGCTTTCTAGATAGCACAATATGTTCAGATTTCTTGGGATTAAGCGCCAAGCAGTTTTTGACGCACCAATTCGAAACATGTTCTATATCAGCTTGAAGGCGAGTGCAATCCAACAGTGACTTCACACTTAGAAACAGCTTAAAATCATCATCAAAGAGAAGAATTTTTGCAACACTAACACGGGAAACAATATTATTTTGAAATAAAAGAAACAAAAGCGGTCCCAGGATGGAGCCCTGAGGCACTCCAGATTTCGAAACCAACTCATCGGAGTAGCTATATTATCAACCCGAACAGAGTTGCGACGACCACCTAGATAACTAGAAAACCATGCACTCAGTTGTGGGCTGAAACCATGTAAAGCGAGCTTTTGTGGCAGCATATCATGATTAACACGGTCGGACGCTTCCGACATGTCGAAGTAAATCCCGTCCACCTGTTCCCTACTGGATACAGCTGGCGCTGAGATATTGAAAAGCGAGCATAAGTTAGATCCAGTGGACGTTCCCTTCACAAATCCATGCTGATCTTCAGTTATAATTGTGCTTAAATATGAGTTATATATGCTTATGTACTACTTTTTCAAATACTTTAGCGAAGCCACATAAGGACACAGGGTGGTAATTGTTTTTACCAATGTGGAATTACCAGATTTAAAAATGGGCACCACCGCAGGGAATTTCCAAAGTTCTGGGAAATAACCCTGTGCAAGAGACAAATTAAAAAAAAAAATGTGCATTAGAACAGGAGCAAAGATATAGCGGCAACCTTTTATAATAAAACTAGGCATTCCATCAATGCCGATCGATAGTTTGGGTTTCAGTTCTTTTATAGCTTCTAAAATATCTTCAATGCTAACAGTAAAAGAAGAGAGATAATGGAAACATTCAACATTAATTGCACTTAAATAGCTACCTAAATGTAGAGATGAATAACACGGACTAGAATTCGCGGCAAAACGAGCTGCTGTATCCGCCGGAGGACATTGGTACTCGGTTTCATCACGAAGGCAAATATCCGGCTTACTTTCACGCACGCGCTGTTTAGTAAAGTGGCAAAATTTGTCTGAATTTTTCTTTAGGTTATACTCAATGCAATCGAAGGCTTTTTGATTGGGTGTAATTGTCATTGTAATAGGTGACTTTTTCGGGGTAATATATCTGCAAGCCTGCACGTAGTGCTTTCGAGGCAGTGTTGCCAGATGGAGAAAAAAAAAGTCAGCAGATTGATCCCCAAAAAGTCAGTAGATTTGCACAAAAATCAGTAGATTCCACGAAATATGTGTTTTGCCATGTTTTGCTATCTCCATTAATACACACTTCAAAGAAATAGTATAGAGTGACAAATAACATGGTAATAAACACAAATAAAAATGAAAGAAAAAAACGAGACCAGTTCTCAAGTAACTTTATATGAAGGACAAATTAAAATGACACCATAAATGTTTTTGTTTTAGTCATTATTGACTGTTTCGAGGATTATTCTTTAGAATCGAGACTGAGGCACTTTTGGGATTACAGATGAAGGCGACAGTGCGACGTCCACCTGTCGCTATGATTGAAACAAAACCGAAACAAGACGCTCCGGCAAGTGCGCGCGAACATGTCCAATGGAAGTCCTCTGCATGCTGCCAACTTTCCTCACTGGGCTGTGGAAGGTTTTTGTAGCAACGCTGTTGGTCCGGAGCACTGTTGAGGCTACGCGTTGTCTGCTACGGGCTTATTTCTTTTTCGCCTGACCCAAAGTTTGCGTTCAAACGTGGCGAAACTTCATTCGTTAGCTTTTTAAGCCACCGAGGAATAGGATTATATCATTTTCTTGCCACGGCCTGCCAAATAAAAGAAAATAACTGAAATTTGGATGTCGATCCCATGCATTCCGCCGAACGAATGAATGAAAATTGCGGCTCTCTCCGCTCAACTCGAAGCTATTCTAGTAGATTGTATAGGAGCAGCCGAGAGTTCAGGCGCATGCGCAAACACCTCTCGCTCTGCGCCGCGGGCTGATTGGCTCACTCGGGAGAGGGACGTTACGGCGAGATCATAGACTAGCCAAACTCTCTTCATATATGGCTCTGGCCCGGATGTCACCGTCGAACCTGCCGAACCTGCTCTGGGTGAATAGATAGATGAATATACGACTACGTCACTCGAATAGGACAAGCTTCTGGGCCATCTAGCCAGTGCTTCGTTTTTAATTCTGGGACATTATGAGTTTCCTTTGGTGGGCGGCACTGGGAACTGAAGGGGCCATATAATAAATTTTTAATATGTTTACTAAAAAAAAAGTCAGTAGATTTTCTTGTTTTTCAGTGAATCAGTAGACCCGGAACGGAATCAGTAGATCTACTGATAAATCAGTAGACCTGGCAACACTGTTTCGAGGTGTCCCGGTACCTCCAGCCGGACTCAAACTCGCGAAGTCGAAGCAAAGTCGTTTACAGGATTATCTTAGCGTCGCGTCAACAGCGAAAAAAAAAAACAAAAAAAAAACAACAACAAAAAAACACTGTAGCATTGTTTGATTATTTTTGCCTCTCTCTCGATATCTTCCGAGAAGCGACTGTAGCTGAAGCCGTATAGGCGAAAGTTTACGAGAGGCTGTCGTAGCTGTTCTAGCTCCCGTCGAAGATCTTTTAATGTTGGGCATTTTGACCTCAATGACGGGCAGACTTCCGTAAAGTGGCCGCCTAATTACCTGTTATAATTACGGTGCGGAGACAGATTAATCAAACGCGCGCGCCCGCGGCTTTTCTTCCTGTCGTGGCTTATTTGCTGTAGCGACGGAGAAGCGAATATCTTTGTCACCCTGCCGCTGCGCGTCATCTACGACGAGACTCCGGCAAGATTGATCGATCGGGCACGCACAGACGCACAATGCACTGCCGGGTGAACAGTGCCGACTCACGCACCTGTAAGAGTGAATAGAACTTTCCCCCATGACGCCCGCAGCGAGTATAATTAACGATCGACGACCGCGAAGTCCGAGTTCTATTGATATTCCATTAGCCGGTTGAGTTCGGCGCATTAATTTGGCGTACAGCTCGTCTTCTATAGCGTTCCCTTGTGCGGTCGAAGGTTGATACGCGCTGCTACCATACTATATATACACCAGCGTTATCAGATATTGTAAAAAAGAGAAAAGAAAAGATGGGCAAATAAAGTTAGGAGAGCGACCTTTCGAGCTGTTGCTCTTTGACAGGTAAACATCCAGATACCCAACAAACGTGTAACGTTCTGTGTTGTACGATACGCTTCTCTCTGTTCACGTGCCATTGTTCACATTTATTTTCGAGTGTTCTGATGGTTTCACCCTCACCTTGAAATTTTTCCCCGTGTATGGTATCTCTGTTAAAGCAAACTGGTTCCTGGTGAAAACAAAAATAAACCTCGTGATACGATTACTGCACCGTTTGCCCCTAACTGCTCCAAAGTACTTACCTTCCCACATCCTGCTACATTTCACTAGACATTTTCTCCGAGCTTGCGCCAAAAGTTAATTTATCTTTCGCACTTCCGAAAGTAATAGCTCAGACTCCGATTGGCTTATGCTGATACTAAAAATATGCGATTATCGCTTCGAGTAAAGTAATATTCGACACGATCATCGTATCCAAAGCTGACGCGCCTTGAAAGTTCCGCAATATGAATCATTCGTGGTCTGTTCGCACGAGTTAGCAAGCTTCGTTAAGTGTGCCTCCCCACCGCGCACTGGTCCACTGCGGAGAAGCGACATCTGCGGGGTGAGCATCGCGGTTCTGCGGACCGCGTTTCGCCACAGTGCCATCGCGTGTGAGCTGAAAGCGGAGCGAGATGGTGCACGCGCACAATTCGCACGCACGCACGCACGCACGCACGCACGCACGCACGCACGCACGCACGCACGCACGCACGCACGCACGCACGCACGCACTCGCACGCACGCACGGACGCACACGCATATATATATATATATATATATATATATATATATATATATATATATATATATATATATATTATCTTTCACGTAAGACTGACAAAAATTCCTACTGTTAGTGTATTCCAGGTAAAAAGGTGACTTTCTCGGGACCGCACTACTCGTGGTGGCGGACATCAGAAAATGCGCGATACGTACTAATTACTTCGCTGAGTAATTAAAACGGACTAGTAACTTCTTAATTCGTGAAAATTTACATATGGTTCCAATTAGAAACTTGTTGAGCGTCATCAAAAATCACAACATCATTAATTTTTTATTTCAGAAAGTCTTTCAGAAAGGCTTGTGGAACAGGTACAAGACACTGGGTCTTTGATAAGAGACGGAAATATCGCGCGGGAGCTTTATCGCACCGGTAGCCTCGCTTCTGCTGCACGAGTGGTAGATTTAGCGCACTACTGCGCTTCTCATACGCTCAGTCTTTCTGAAAAAAAGATACAGATTTAGTGGTTTTTGGATGACGCTCAGCAAGTTTTTAATTGGAACCATATGCCTGTGTTCACTGATCGAAAATTAACGGAGTTTACTTAATTATCCGACTGATCGGATACGATTAGCCCCCTATACTATGTCCCCCTGGCCATGTGATAATTGTACCTTGCAGTAAAATGCTCGAAATAGAATCATGGCTAGTATACAGGATAGACTGCGATGGCTTGGGAAAAATGATGGGCATGATTCGCCTAATTTTTTTTTTTATTCGAGATTTAGGGAAGGATAATTGGGCATAGCGAGATGATTTCTAAAGAAACGTAATAAGGTGTAGCTGGGGGCTGCATTATAGCTTAATTTTGTATCAGATTATTCGTTTAGTTCCTTTCTACTGAGGAACCAATCTTATGAGGGCATAGGCATTGCAGTTTAAATTAAAACTAAATGAACGTTAACACGTACATGTGGAAGCTTGAGAATAGCCTTAACGAGCTCAGACGGGGTTTCTAAGACATGTTTATCGCCCACACACATATTTTTTGATCATCATACAAGTCAGCGTGTATACTTAAATAGCAAAAACTTTGTTTTTGAACTGAATTGAGAATTCTGTAGTTACTGCGAAACCCGCGGTCTAGTTCTGAACCGGAAGTCACCACTGCGTGCCACGTGAAACGTGTGCGCCAAAAGCATGAGCTGCTTCGTTGATCCTCCCAAGTGTCTTTCGTCTAAACGGCTTGGAAATTCGCCGTGTTACAGGGGCGTTTTGCCTGGAAGTTGATTGGCCCAGAAACGTCCGTGACCGTTACGCCGTCTCTTTTGAGTTCGTTCGGCCATGGACGCACTGGTTCGCAAAATTCGACGTGCTCGCGGTACGACCGGAGATGCAGTACGTTGGGTCGGACCAGCTTTATGGCGTTCTTAGAAACGAGCTATCAGGACTTGATAAAAATCTTGCTCCCTTGGTATTGCGTGAATCGATCGCCGGCATCTGAATCCTTTTTTGGGTTCTGGCTTGTGTTGGCGTACATTTTTTTTTTTAATGTTCTGCAGCAGATGGCATCGTAAAAGTGAAGGTGTAGTGCGATGGTATCCGCGCAAGGCCTGTGGCTATATGAAGGATGATCTGTTTTAATTGATATTACTGGTAGATGGTGGCCGACCACAATTAGTTTGCGAATGAACTATAACCCATTTATTAGCATTTGAATTAACGTTTCTTTATCGGCTCGCTACAATTGAAGTTTCGAATGCAGTCGTTATTACAGGATATACCAATTGATAAGATTAGCAAAAAGAAACCTGGCTTTGAGATATTGATGCATTATTTTTCACGTTTTCCTGTCCCGATTCTGAAACTGGGCGCAGAAGGAGTGCCCCAAAGGGATGCGTTGAAGAGTGGCGTACTCTACTCGGGGACAACTTTTCTTGGCAATGCATTCGAAGATACAAGCACGCGTTCTCTCTCCCAGTTTGAGCGCTGACTAAAACTGTGCGCGGGCTCTCCTCCTCTCCCTGGAAATGCCAAGAAAAGTTGTCCCCGGGTATGGGGACGGCACCTTGCCGTTATCTCGGTAGTCCGTTGCTGGTGGGACCGCGAAGGAGATGCTGCCGAGATAACAACCACGTGCGCGCTACAAAAACATCACTCATTACACAAATAAAGGTTGCCCTTGTGGGACGTGTTATGAGTTGCCCCTGTGTTGTGTGACATTTGCCTATCCAAGTGCAACCGGGTTATTGCTGAGGAGCTTCCAAGCGGCCAGGTCACTCGTATTTTTAGATACGTTGTCGACGAATCACAGATCGCCCGGAAGAGCGCATCACCAAAGTAGTTCACGACATTCACGCCACCTTCGTGGAACATTCTCAACTTCACACATGAACTTACCACAAGCAGCGTCCTCCAATTTTTAGACTCGCGAATGAGCTTTAGGGGAACCATTTGTGCTGCAGGTGTATTCACCCGGATCCAAGCAAAAGCTACTCCGATTCGTCTCGGCACATTTTAATCTCACCAAAAGAGGAATCGAGACCAATTGTTTAAGAGCGGCGTTAAATAAGTCGTGTCACCGCACGCGGCCCGAGAGAGCTACTGCAGAGTTCGGAATACCCCGTGTCCACCTTGACGGATACAAGAGCGAATCAAAAGAACTTTCTTTTTTCTCATGGAATTGATATATACTCTGTAAACAGTCGTACAATACAAGACATTTTGTAATATAAGGTCACTATTTACGTTTCAGATAGCTCTAAATATGTGTACTTATATAGTAGATGGTTTTTTTGTTGTTGTTGTTGTTGTTGTTTTTTTGTGATTGTTATATACTGTGTTCTTTTTTTTTTTTTTGTATTCATGTCAGTTCCGCTGCTGCCTTGTATTGGGGCGCTGGGACTCGTCAAGCTGCTAACGTGCAGCTTTTTTTCCAGCGCCCTTGTCACGAATGCATTTTTGTGGCAGTAAATAAACTGATTTGATTTGATTTGATTTGAAGAGGAGTCGGCCAGCCATAGTGCCGTACATTCATTACGTTTCACATAACTTGAATAGGGTAGCTAACAGGTTTGATGTCAAGGTGGTGCTTTCTGCACCTGACAAGTCTAAACGGCTGTGTCCTAAAATCAACTTTCAACACGACGAACGGGAAGAATGCGGTGTTAGGCATGTCAACAAGTTGGTGAACTGCCTCAAAGGCGAGATTCTTTTTTCGTGTGGGAAGGTGTACAGCCTCCAGATCTTTTTAACAGTTTCGCGCGTACGCGGATCGGTCGTTAGATCAGTGCCCTATCGCGGCGTGAAACAGCAAGTCAGCGAGGCTAGGCGTGTGCCTTCTGCCACACGCGCATATACAGTCTCGCTGACCTGCTCTTTTACTTCGCAATAAGGCGCTGATTTACCAGCCGGTCGGGGTTCGCGCGATATTGTTAAAAAATCTGGAGGCTGTACGTGGGCCAGACTGGCCGGTGTGTGAATATGAGATTGAGAGAAACATGCACCGTCTCTGAAGTCATTACCGGCGGGGCATCTCTCTCTACATGTACGAGGTTGCAAGTGACGTCATCTCCCTCAGTGGAAAGGGAGGGAAGGGAAGCGCGCCGCCTAGGGAAGAGGAGAGTAGCGAAGGACGCAGGCGAGAGGGAGATGACGTCACGGCTTTATTTCATCGAACAAAAATCCTAAGACAATTCAGCGATAAAAAAAAAAAATCATGAGGCTCAAGTCATAGCAGCTAAAGGGAATACAGGCATCAGTGCCCCATCGGTAGCCTTATCGGCGAAGGAACTGCACTACGTGCAATGTTTTGTCTGAGAACTTTGTTTCCCTAGCGTAATTTCCAGAGGCCTCTTCTTTCTTTTCCTTTCTTTCGTTTTATTAATGCCTTAGCATTAGTACCCGCATGACAGGGAAAAACTCACGGCATCAGTCTGTGGACAAAACAGTGGAAAGGGAGGAAAGAAAGCGCGCCGCCTAGGGAGGAAGAGAGTAGCGAAGGACACAGGCGAGAGGGAGATGACGTCATGGGGCGGAAGCCAATGCGCGCGCGGATGCATTGGGCGAGTTTAAACTTGCAGGTGTGCGGAGCGCGTGTGCCTTGGTTTGTGCTACAGAATGGAGTGTAAGCGAAGGACTAGCGCTGGTCCAAGTAGGCGGCAAAAAAATTAAAGGGAGATCCATCGGTGGATCGTTAGGGAATGTGGTAGCATGACCCCTGAGAAACGCCACACACGTCCCCCTTTGGGAAACGCTAACACTGACCCCGTAACGAAGCCAAAAAAGAGGCAGCGAAAAATAGAGGAAGCAAGAGAGAAAGCCCAAACAGAAAAGTGAAGGGGTCAGCGTTAGCGTTTCCCTAAGGAATACGTGTGTGGCTTTTCTTAAGGGTCGTGCTAACGCGATCCCTAAGGATCCACCAATGGATATTCCTTTAATTTTGGAATAGGTTTTCATTCCAGTTTGGTG
The DNA here is from genome assembly GCF_016920785.2 of Ixodes scapularis. NCBI lineage: Eukaryota > Metazoa > Arthropoda > Arachnida > Ixodida > Ixodidae > Ixodes > Ixodes scapularis. Next base: position 10,813,540 of record NW_024609884.1, read on the forward strand.
TTTGCTGCGTTTTCTTTCCTTTTTTTTTTTTTCTTTTCTGTTTCTTTTTCATGAGTTCATATTAGTGTATTTCTTCGTTTTCAATCCCGCTTCTTTTCTTTTTTTTTTTTTTTTTTTTTTTATTTTAAAACGCAATTTTCGTTTAGTTTTTTTTTTTTTTTTTAAGTTTTCCTTTTCTTCTGATTTAAATATTTCCTGGCACTTCTGTTTTATCTCCCTTTGTTTCTTCACTAAGCGTCAGTTGCGAGTGAGCGCTTGTCCGTGTCCTTGTGTTCTACCTCTTCTCGCCTTTTGCGCCACCTTTATTTGTATAATGGAACACGTCACTCTTCTACGTACGTATCATTGTCAGTAAAGCTTCCGGAGCTCTTTTTGCGCCCACTTTAGGAATCGGGCGAGAAAACTGCAAAAAGATTATCGGTGAATATCTCAAAGCCCGTTGCCTCTTTGTCAAATTCCCTGAATTGGTGTAACATCCAATAATGAAAATAAAACCTCAATCGGAATATGGTCGCTAAGATTATTAATTAGGAAGTTAATTAGCACATTTCAGTTAATTATCGAATTGATTATGACTGCTATCCCTCCACGTCATTTCCCGTACCCACGTAACGATCACCCTTTTTTTTCCACTCTGTATTGATTAAAAGCAACCGTCCTGTACATGGGACCTAGGCCACCGAAATACGCACCGCTGTTTTCAATGGCGCATAATAAGCCTGCTGCATTGATTCGCCTTTTGTTTTCTAACAATATTACGAACGTTGTTTGCGCCCACAGAGGTAGAACGCTGAAACATGCGATGAAGACGACCGCGTATCGATCTATCGACGCGGCATTATTTTTGCGCAGTGCTTTCGCGGAGCACGCGCGTGGCCGTATGACGTCATTTTCACATTAGAAGGCCACGCCCGTTTACACGATGCAGTTGTTCTTCGGTCTCCTCGCGATGGCCGAAACGGTTGCGCCATGGCACGGTTCCGGGAACGGTCGTCGAAATGCGACTCGTCCCGAGGTGCACGACCCCAGGACGTATTCGTCGCAACCCTGACGTTTGGGCACCGTTACATGACACGTACGCGGCGGTCTGTGACGGTGTGCGTATATATACAGTGAGTCATTTTGCTGCCGGCGCAAATGTGAGGGCCAATACTCTTGTTCTTGTTGTTTTTTTTTTTTTCGCCCGTTCGTGGCATTTTAACGATCGCGCAGCTGCGACGATGCGCACCCTGGGAAATGACGTCCATCGCTTTGAATCACTGTGACGCCAACGGGAGTCGCGTGTGTCCTTGCGCGGTTCTCGGACGAGCTTCAGGCGACGAGGACGTCGAATGCGTGTCTATCAATGTCAGGCATCGATCGTCGCGCAACCTTTTCCCTTAGTTTTTGTCATACGGAATTTATATTGACGATCGCGTGAGCAACTCGTTAACGCTCGTTACGTGAACTGTGCCTAATCGAACGACGTTTCATGGACAGTTGAATTGGCGGTTGGGGAGGGAGATGTGTGGTACTCGAATGGATGGACAGGTTTCAGCTATATCCACGCATGTGGATTGGAGCTACTGCGAACGCTAAGTCTTACATGCACGTTTTCTGCGTTATGTAACAGTTGGGGTGCGAGTAGCCGGCACTGTGAAGTCGGTGCTAGTCAACGAGGTAGAGGGGCTTAGAGCGATAAACTGGTACCCAGTTCACCAGGTAAAAGTGACCACCACGTGGCTGCCGCCATGTTGTACAATTTTGACTAGACACGTGACAGTACCAAATCCCGAGGCTTTCACGCAAAACTGAGCCGAGATTGGTATTGCGATCCTTGTAAAAAAAAAAAAAAAAAAAAAAAAACATGATAAACTATTTTTTTTTCCATACTGTTGGCCCCAGATATCAGTCTCTAGCTCCGATAAAAACCCAAAATACAGCATCGCGGCTGACTGCATCTAGGGGAGGCATTGCGAAGCTGCCCGAGTTTTTGTCGTAAAAGCACATTTTGGACTTGAAAACAAACGAGACATTCAACTTATCTCGTCGGTATACTGTTATTAAAGATCAGTAAGCAACTATTTGTACCCGGTACTTCGCTAAAATCTAGACGTAAATCTATAAGGTCACGTGTCTAGTGTTCAAACATGTGCAACATGGCGGCGGCCAATTGGGGGTCACTTTCAGCTGCCAGTTTATCGCTCTAAGGCCCTTCTACCTCGTCGGTGCCAGTAGACCTCTTGCCGAATTACCCAAGGATTAAATAGAATGCTGGCGTCTACAACTTAACTGTTCGAAAGCAAAAATCTAAAACAAATGGCACTTCGCACGCGCGTTCCACGGACGCTTTTTTATTTATTTTTTATTTACTTTGAACCTAGTATAAATTTTAACGTGACGTATTCGTACTCTCGCTGAGCATCGGAATGTCCGAAATCTGACGGCAGGCCACGAGTGCAGGATTTTCAGGTGTGCGATAGGCTATTACGTCTTTCGTGTGCAGCGCGTGTATACCTACGCTCCCAACATTCTCCTTGATGAATGGGTAATTTATCGGAAGGTCAATTCATCCCCATCGGTTTTCGTATGTCAAAATCGAAAGGATAGCCTAAAAGGTGTCTTGCAACAGTGTGGGAGTGCCGCGGCGCCTGCCAACTATATGGGACTGGCCTTGAGGTCACCTGCAATCGAGCCATTTCTCGTTCTCTCACCCGCTCTTTTTTTTTTTTTTTTTTTTTTTTGCATCAATCCGCGTGGCACATCTCCCGCAGGCTCCTTTTCGTGAGTGGGATAATGGTTGGATAATGGGTGAATAGTACCAGAATTAAACGTCATGGTTAGAGGTATCATTACTTAGCCTTGATTTGGCCTTGGATCTTGCAAGATGCCAATCAGTGCGAGAGGAAACCCGGCTGAGCTAACTACATAACTGCAAACACGTGTGCTTCTTCCCTTCTTCTTTGATTTAGCGCCTCGTGGTATTCTTGTCTCCTCATCCAATTGAACTTGGCAATCGGAACATCTTACACAACGACCACTGTTTTTCTTTTGTTTTTTCGTTGCTGCGTGAGTTTCGTAGCTCTTCGGCATGTCTGGTGGTGTCTCGACCCTCTCTTCAATGCTCGGAGCTTGCTGCGCGGGAGACTATCACAACCATGACTCCTGACTAGAGGTGGCCAATGTTCCTCGCAACAACCAACCCGGGTTGCAGCTGTGAGCAACATTGGCGGCTCGAGCCGGCGAAGGAGCGCCTTGCAAGTTGTTCTGGCCGCGAGTTGTGGAGATTAAAAACATGTTCATAAACATACCCGTTTTTTTGTTGTTTTTTTGACGTTACGTTGCGTTACGAAAGCTTCCGTACAAGTCATAGGAACATCTGTGCCACATACTAAGCGTTGCTACGAGCTCAAAAAGATAGCCTGGCACGCGACATTTGAGACAGGAATGTTTCGGTATAGGCGCATGATCTTTAATGTACGCATCGCAGTGAATCCACCTACCGGCCTTACTACTTTTTTCTCAAGTATTGTTCCAAACCTATACACCTTTTTCACAAGGGCGCAGCAATCTTGAATGTCGTCACTTCAGGTATGCTGTAAAACATTGTTTTGATTTCTCCACGCCGCTGGAATGTGTTTACAAAAAATGCGTGATTGTCACACATTCTTGTTTTGCCGAACCTATACTTTCTCGCGTATTCCAGGTTGAAGTGTTTTATTGGGTGGTTTCATTTGAATTCGACCAACCTTGTTGGGGTGGTTCCTCAAAAGTATCTGTAAAAAAAATGTATGTGAAATCCCAATCCTTGTGATGAACAAAAATGCATTGCAATAAAATTAGAAATATGTAGTTCGAGAAAAAAAAAAAAAAGTAAAACGCTGCCGGGCGGAATGCGTGAAATTCGCGGTTCTGTTTTTGTTTTAGACGGGCTTTGCAAAATATTAACTTGTCCCTTAGCCATAATACTTTTTTACACTCGAAGTATGCAATGCGGGCATTGTTTAGAGGTGAAGTGTTGTTTTTTACTGTTTTGGTTTATTTTTACATAAATTCGCAAACATGCCACCCAGAGCGATTTAGACTAACTTTGGGATAGCTATACCAAACGAACGGTATGGAGCTATGTCATGAGACATATATCGATACGTAGCTATTTATACAAGCTATCGATTGGTATGTGTTTCGTATTCATCGAGCTTATTGGACAAATTTGATTTCGCCCCATATGTGCTCAAAAATTGAAAAAATGCAGATTTTAAAAGCAATTAAAAAAAATATATTCTTCTAATTTTTTTAAATTTTATTTCCTGGCCCATAAGCTTTGGGTTTTCGACAGACGGCATCCGCAAGGGAGTTGTCTCAAGCCCTTTAACAGATATTTCTTCGTTAACGTCATCTCTACTTCATGTTTTTCAATGAAGCTTGCCGGAGAACTTGAAGATGGGTCACTCAACGTACAGGCTAAAAGTTCCTCACCTGTGCGTCGAAAACAGTGCTGGCAGAGCGTATCCGTCGACAGAACAATAGAAGCTTTGGTTGGAGGCAGGATTCTTTTCAATGCATCTACGTTGAGGTCGGTTACGGGCCAAAATATCGGTTGCGATATATAACTCGCCTATGTCTCTCAAAACAGTCGGCCCAGTACTTCCTTTTAACGCTGAAAACTGGAGCCATGACTGATCCAAGTTTAAACCCCAGTGTTCTTCTTTGCCGCGTTCTTTTACTTATTTATTATCCCTCTCCTTCTATTTTTGACTTCTTATTGTTTTAGCATCGACGATTTGTGGAGATAATCGCTGAAAAGCATCACCGAGAAAGTGCGCGCTGTATGTCTTTTCATTGAAAGGGAACGGAAGTAGTAAATAGAAAAAAAGGGACGATAAAAAAATCGGAATAAACGAGGATAGCAAACTTTAGGGGACGTACAAAATAAAATAGACAAACTTGAAAGGGATAGCCGCCGGCAAAGAGTTCCTCTTTGGTGTGGTCTTGCCGGCAACTGTCGATAATCACACCGGTTATAACTACAGATGCATTGCGACCCCTGCGTAAATCAGGTTCTGCGCGTTCACGAGATCGGCGTGATAACGTCAAAAGTCGGCTCTGTCCCTCTCCTCCTCTCGATAACCTTGACTGAAAGGAGTCAGACAAGTTTTCGCAGTGAGGTCCTTTGGTGAAAGAAGGACAGTTGGAGACAGCGAACCTGCCCGGTATACAGCCTCCGTCGGAGGCACGAAGTCAGCAAAGCTTATCGTAGGTCAACGAGGTCAACAAAGCTTATTAATGATGATTGTCTTAGACGTATCGTCTGAGACCATCATTGCTCTCCCTCGCGCTGATCGAAAGGGACCGGCGTTTGAGTCAGTTCGATGAACAACAGAGTGCTACTTACGTTCATACCACGTTTGATGCTAAGAAAAAAACCTGTCTATTTGATATTTTGTTTTTAAAACGACTCCCTTTGAAGAAAGCTCTACGTGGCTGTCAGAAATATTTTGTTTGTAATTTGTTTAACAAAGTAAACAAATTACAACCAGATATCCAACTTTCTTGGTGAAACGTCGGCTGCCGCTTTCGGAAGTTGTATACGTCCATTCCTACCAGCTTCGCTCCTGTTCGTGTTTCATAGTGAAGGGGATGACGAGAAACTTCCTCTAATCATGACGTTTTAAGGCAAAATGACAAAGCAATAAGAACATTTTAAGTTTTGCTCTTTCTAGCTATAACGGCTTTTGCAATAATAGTAAGGGGTTTCATTTCTCTCAGGAACCTTGCTATCGTACATAACATAGGTTGCCCATACATGTGCAAGTTCACCTAATCGCACTCTGCTTCGGCGGTTTATTCGGTAAGAACACTCGCCCGCCAGATCTTGTAATACAATGTCTAGCTCGCCCCGCTCTCAGGCTGCAGGTGGCATCACTGTTGACATGAATGGTTCCTTTTGCCCCCCGTCACGTGCCTCAGATGTTCCAGGAGCTGTCATGGACATATATAACGGCAAACTGATCACGATGAACGGGCTTCTAAAACCATCCGTTATTAATGAGGCCGCCAGTCGCATTGTGGTGAAGCCAGAATATTTGAACCAAGGATTGCGTGGCAGGCTTTAAATAGGCTTATTTAACTAGTTGTCACCAAAATACAACAAAATATTACACCCAAGACTTATATACGCTATTTCTACACCTTATTGTCTATGAAGTAGAAAAGGTTAGAAGAAAGTAAAAAAAATGCTTTCTTGAGAAAATTGCCCTCAAAATTTGCATATTTTTAATTTTTGTACACATTTGGGGCGAAATCGAATTTGTCCAATAAATTTGATGAACAAGAAACACGTACCAATCGATAGCTTATATAAATAGCTACGTATTGATATATGTCTCATGGCATAGCTCCTCCATAGCTACCCTTCATTTGATATAGCTATCCCAATGTTAGTCAAAATGTCTCTGGGTGGCGTGTTTGCGATTTTATGTAAACATGAATTAAAATGGTAAAAGACAACAATTTACCTCTCAAAAAAGCACCCATTGCATACTTATAGTGTGAAAAGTATTATGTTTAAGAGAGGAGTCAATATTTTGCAAAGACCGTCAAAACTTGAGCATAAACAGAATCGCGAATTTCACAGATTTCACCTGGCAGCGTTTTATATATATATATTTTTTTTTCTCGAACTAGATGTAACTCTAATTTCATTGAAAGCAAGTTTCGTTCATCACGGAGTTTGGGATGTCACATACATTTTTTACAGATAATTTTGATGACTCACCCCGACAGGGTTGGTCGAATTCAAATAAAACCACCAAATCGCTGCACAAGTGTGTGCCTTTGAGTAATTCTCTACGAGTTGGGATTACATGGATTACATTGAACTGAACAGTAGCGTAGTTGTCAAGAGAAATGGCCGTTCGCAAGTCCAACAAAACGAGGCCTAATCGAAACCGTTTCGTACTTATCCTCATCTCGGATTCCTTTCCGTGCAGGGATCCAGGGGCCCACGTTTCTTGCACGTTTCTTCCACGTCACAGTACACATTACAGCACACACTGTCACGTACGGATCATCCCTGGTTCGGTCAGAAATCACTTCAAACTGAAAAGCGAAATCGACGAAACGCACATAGTCTCCGCCGCAATGGCCGAACGACTGAAAAATATGTCGGGCGGCAAGACCCATAGCGTGACGTCAAAAGAAGAGCAGTCTAGGTGGTGTTGGGTGACCTCGCTGTTGAGCGCGTACCTCCTGCAGTGTATACATTTTGTACCGCCGTGTTTTCTTTCTTTTCTTTTTCTCGGAAAGAACGAATAGCAATGACCTCAATCATGATACGAATGAGTATTCCTTGGCGGCCAAGTATTCCTTGGCGGCTAAACGTCACAGCTGTGTGCTGTGACGTTTAGCGCGTGCCGAACAAGAGAGCTCGCCAGCTTTTTTTTTTTTTTTACACCGTCTAAACTGCGTTTCACTGCATATGATAAGTTGCTTTGGCCACAGTTCGTGCCGATGCATTCGCGCGAATACCTCCTGGATGCTTTCATTTCCCGCAAACGTAGAGATTCACGTGCGTGTTTACACGAACCGCGCACACGTTGTGTGCAGCTGCTCACGGACACGCGAGCGAAGCTTTGCAAATTGCCTCGTTTGCGCGAGAGTAAGCGTAAGGTAATTGTTTTCCAAGGTTTCGCGCTACTGCCTCATCTGCATACGACTGTCCCCGGGAGCCGTACATATTCCAGGGAGCATCGCTTAAAGTGTACTTGCTGCACAGCCTTCGCTTGTGGACGCATCAAGTGTCGACACTGAGTCAGCAGGTGGGCTTTCTTGTAGGTGTTCCTGGTTGATCAATCCTCGTTCTTTGACGTCAGTTTGCGCGAGAAAGTGCTTCGCTCGACATAAACAGAATGTGTCTGGGCTGTCAAGAAAAGCATTCTTAGAAAACCAAAAAAAAAAAAAAAAAAGTCTGACAGCGCGTTGCGAATTCTTGCGCAGTCGTGCACGTTCGTGCGCTTAGCGTAATGCTTCTTCGAGCCTGTTTCGAATATCTTATCGTGTGCAATTTGCGCAGTCGTGCACGTTCGTGCGGTTAGCGTAATGCTTCTTCGAGCCTGTTTCGACTATCTTATCGTGTGCAGCCTGGATCCCATGAGCCTTCTTCTCGACATTACCGTGCGGTGTGTATCGAAATCCTTCAAGGCGGTGGAAGTGTATACCAGTATAAACTGTCGGGCTAGCTGGGTAAACATATCACGAACTCAAAAAGCGTCACGGACAAAAATAAGTAGAAAACGTGAATGGGACAATCAGCGCTTGTCCTGTCCATCTTTTTTCACTTTTACTTGTCAGTCGCGCCATTTTTGTTCCCAGTGAAAGTGATCATAACTGAACAGAATGCGTGGCTGCAAGAAGAAATGTCAATGATCTCACTCCCCTTCGCGGGTGTGAGACCGAAATTACATGTGTTCGCTAGCTTTCATATGTCCCTAGAGTAGCCGGAATATGCGTTTCTTTTTTGTTCTAGAAAAACAAAAGAGAAAACAATACACACGAAGAAAACAAAAAAGAACAGACGTATGGATGTGTCGCTTGAACGGTATGCTACTAGCCTTTGTGGATGACTAGAAATAACGTCTTTGAGTCAGGAAGATGTTAATAATAGAGTCTAGCTTCGGCAGCATGAAGAATTAGACTGACATGACACTGCGGTTTTTTTCTAGTCGCAGCCGATCTAGACAGGGGTATGCCATATGGGATCCGACTGTCTAAAAAAAAATAGGCGTTTTATTAGTCAAGAATCGCGTGGTCCCTAGCAAAAGGGGCGTGTGGAGGTAGTTTAGCATTGGCGGCGGTCTGAGACAAGGGTTTTTAGGACAATGACCGACATCGTTGCAGGCATGGAAGTCTTGTGGACTAACGCTAGTCCGCTCCGGACACTTTATTAAAGTCTGTGCTCTATCTCTGAGGGACGGCCTTAGTAACTGTAAGACGTGCGAGACTTTAAATACTTTAGAATTCCTGTGGAGTCTGCTCATGAAGGACATCGCGTCTTGAATCATCTTATATGGAGATTTTATTCACGGGAAAATAGGGGGCTGGGGGACGATTGACATCTCTTTTGTTGCTACACGGGAACGCAGTTCGTTGTATGGATAGGAAATCAGGTTCACACGAATACCATTCAATATATATATATATATATATATATATATATATATATATATATATATATATATATATATATATCGTTTAATGTACGTACTGCCACAGCACCGCAGTTTCAGAATTTCAGACTCATTTATACAATATTTTGAATGGTATTCGGTTGAACCCGATTTCGTATCTTATTTTTATTGTTTTTGTGGCTTTCGGCGGGTTCGTAAAAACGTTGATCCATTTGATTAAGTACGGTTCATTCATCTGCATATGTTCGTTTATATATATATATATATATACCTTAATGGGCGCCGTTAACTGGATGATATTGCTGTCTAAAGTGAGCCGATGTCCTGCAGAACGCGCAATGACATCTTGACTCCTGTGGGCGTTGGAGGCTTTCTAGTTTTGTTTACAACCAAAGTTTTCCATCGCTCTAGTTCGGTATACGATAGGCGTATATTGTTTCCCAAACACTTGTTTCGTTATCAGCTCAAGTCCCCTTGTTTGACCACAACAGAGTGGAAACACCCAATTCGACGTAGCAGTCGTCGATCCAAAGGGTTCGTTATCAGGAATCATAAGACCTTATCTTTCTGATGCAACTTTGTGGACAGGGTTAAGTTCGGGGATTGCGTGTGTCAGACGCAATGAGTTTTTTCTTGCGCGCTTTTGTTAATCTACGCTTCTTTTCTTTCTTTCGTATCCCTGCTTCGTTATCCCGGAGAATGGATAAGGAATTCGGCGTTACGTTTGAGGCCTTACGGAAAGCTTCCATCACGCACCGCGCACCTATATTTGTCCATATTTGGTGGACGCCACTATCTCTTGCTTTTTGCGTCGGTGATTTGGGTCCAGAGTTAGCAGCTTGGGCGCCCGTTTTCGGTGCTTATTTTGAACTCCCCCCTGTAGTTCGCTGCAAATCGTTTTATCGTCCGAGTATGTGAGAGCACGCGCGTATCTGTGCTTCGCCCATTTTTAGATCGGACACAATGCGAAGATTTCATTTTGTTGCTCAAGATTCGTGTGTGTGTGTGTGTGTTTTTTTAGTTTCTCGCGGTATTTAAGTTAATCGCGTGAATATTGACAGTGCCACTTTCGCCGTTTTGTGCTGACCGAAGAACACAGGTGTGTGTATATGGTCATATAAGCTAGATTTCGTAGATGTTATGACGTTTTGTGATGGGCGTGTTTCGCCGTCGCTCAAGTCCCGCAAGGTCCGTGCCAGCTGTGCACTTTCTTGGCGTTTTCCAACGAAACTATGTAATTCATATTGCATATTGTAAAAAAAAAAAAAAAAAAAAAAAAACGGGGGAAATTATGAGTTTGCTCCATCGGTCGGACTGCTTCCTCAGTCCCTCACGGTTTTGCCTCCTTTGTGCAGACGGGGAAGTTTATCCCAAACCCGGCGCCTAAAGTTGCGCTGCGCGTCACAACATTAGGACTCGTGCTACGTTGGACGCTTTCTTGTAAACAGCGTCGTTAATATTGCATTACCGCTCAACGTGCGCGCGACGAAAAACAAAAGGCGGCTTTTCTACGGTTTTGGGTACGCTACTGCTCAAAAGTTACTGTAGTACAGTTAAGGCCCGTTCACACTCTTGCAACCGAGTGCGACCGAGAGAGGCCGAGACTTGTTAAAGCCTCTTAAAATTTCTTTGGACGAAAGAACACACTGGCACGCTGGCGCCAAGTATGCGGTGACCCTGGAACTGCAATTCACAAGATGCGAAGGTTTTACGGGATTTCCGAGGTCAAATGTGCGTAATACCTATAAGAAAGGCTCGTTTATGGCGTTGACAAAAGTTTTTCGAGCCAAGAAAGAAAGGATAATGCGCGAGAGAAATACTAAATATGCCGGACCGCCAAGTTTACACTGCTACCCAATAGATGGCGCCAGTCTGTCTTCTCGTTGTAAGAGGTATTAGGGAATACCAGTTTTAAGAAGTCGCAAGAGTGTGAACGGGCCTTTACTTTTTTTACTTACAAGGGAAGAAAGAAGTAACCCTGTTACAGTTACTAGAATGATAGGGTAACTTGTTACAGTTACTGCAAAAAAGTAACGTCGTTACTTTACAAAAACGATTAAGCACATTCAGAAGGTACCTCCCTTAATATGCCTTTAATATATATATAGTGTAGGTTTTGGCAAAACATTGCGTTCTTTACGGTAATGAATCTTGCTTTTGGAGAAACAGGTTTTCACAATAGTAAATATTTGCATGTTTGGTCCTTCCTATTTAAAACATTTTCCGCAAATAGAATCCGGAATCATATCATAATTTAGAGCAGTATTCGGGCAAGCTCACTGCTTGACTAGACGTCGATAAAGCATTTATATATTTTCTTCTTTGGCAGATTTACAAACGACTTAGATTATTCCCAATGGTGAGCCAGGTGATGCCGGCAGACCTCTCCGTCCTTCTCTATCTATCACTCACTCATCCAAAACTTGAAAATAAGTACGACCACCATAACGTTTAGGCGTGCACTTGTGACCTGTATGCTCGGGTATGCTCAAACTCATGGTGCGAGTCAATCAGAACGTCGGATTTCTTCGGGGTGAAACGGAAACATTAAAACTCTCGCAAATGTGAGGTAAAAATATAATGTAAGCCTTACCTTGCAGTCGCTCGCTAGTCGAATCGTTTTCTACTGCGTGTGCACTATTTTTCGTGAAATACGGAAGTTCCTTTGTTTGAAAACTTAAATTATTGTCGCGTCAATACCGCTCCCTGAAACACGCTGGACACCGCACGGCAGCGGCGTAAAGGGACGCTCTTATCTCCAGTTGGCCGGACCAGCTTGGCCAAGCGGTGTTACAAAAAGTTTATCTCTCTCTCCCTTTCATTTTTGATTTCATTGCGGTGCCCTCACGTCACGAGTTGTGAGGCGATTTGGTCTTCGTGTTTGGATCAGTTTTACGCCAAAATCCGAAAAGTAACTCAACGACGTTACTCTTTACAGTTACTTAAAAAAATACTCACCCAGGTTCAGTTACAAGTTATTTCCATTAAACAGTAACGCGTCATATAGTTACAAGTTACCGAAGAAAGTGACTAGTTACTGGTAGCGTGTTACTGCCCAAGACTGCTGTCCTACCGCAATATATCTAAAAAAGGTGAAAAGGAGGGGAAAAGAAGACTGAAAGAGAATCTTGGTTAATTAATGAAAACGAAACCGACGCGGAACTTCCTTCTACAACAAGTCTCCGGCGCGAAATACGAAAGAAAGCGTCTGCGCTCAGCCGACTGGGTCTTTCGGGCGGAGGTTAATTCGGCCCTCGACAAATAAACAAGGAGGAAGAGCGTCTGTGTACACCTCGAGCAGTGCCGCGTCCTGCGGCGACGAGCCATTAATCCAGCGCGGCCCTGCTGCGATGGACGACCTTCGCCAAAAGCAGCTCTCGTCCGCCTTCACAGGTGCATCCGGCGGAAGTGCTCTTCCGGCGCTGAACGTGGCCGTCTTGCTCCTCTCTGCGTTAGTTAGCACAATTTGTCGTTGTGCCGAATAATGGCAGTGCCAGCCGTTTTTTGTCTGCTGGTTCCTCGATGCCACTGGGGAGTGGACAGCGGATGCCTGCCCCCAGGGGTTTCTGACGACGATCTGCAAGTTTCAAAATTGGAACCATACGACGAATAAAAAAAAAAAGAAGTTAATTAACAAATTTTAGTTAATTATTCGATTTCTTGTGGCGCCTAATATGTCCCCCTGGCTGTATAACGCGATAAGCGTATGTCACATGGCTAAGCGCGTGCGTGGACGAGATGAAGATGACGAGGATTGTATTCCTTTCTTTCTGCACTTTTCAAATATAGTTGTGAGTGGCGCCTGTTTGTCTCTTTCTCTCTTGTGTCCGTGTTTTTGCGCCTTGTAAGTTGTAACATGAATACCAACGTTTACCAACTAGCCCAACTACAAGTTCTTCTACTGTATAACTCACATGCACAGACTAGATTTGTGTAGCTTTCACGGCTATTTTTTAAACAAATCTGTAAAGTCTAAAAATAAAAACACCCGGTGGATATAACTGTTTTAACGGTTTAAACGGGCACTTCAGGAGGATTGGCTACCACCCGAAATCGGATTTTTTTTTTCTCGTTATATTAATATTCATGAGCCGAGTACCGCTACGATATGTGGCCACGTGCGGGGGTGGTTGCGTGCGAGGCCGTCATTCACGTTAATGCGTAAAATGAAACGTCGGCACGCGAAACGCGCGTGTATATATGTGCGTGGCGGAAGCGAGTGGGGGATTCTGAAATGAGAAACATCCCGCGGATGTTGCCGACGAACTTTGTTCTAGCTGGCAGACAAAGAGGGGTCCTGTGACCGCCGACGTCCCATGTAGCGCGCGTGCAGCACTGGCTCGTTTGGGTGATCTCGAGCTCTGGTGCTGCGCCGCCGACTCTGGGTTTTTGCACGACCGCGGGCTGTTTTCTTATTTTGCGCCGTTCGAAGAAAGGACCTCTGATCACCGCGGTTTCGGGTCTCTGTGCGTTTGGGGCGCGTTTCGTTGTCTCGGCGAAGTGGGGAACTTGCATCTGCAGCTAGACTGTGGTACTCCCGCGAGCGGAAGGCTGTGATTCCTGTGAAAGTTTAAGATCGAGCACGCAATCATTGCGTTTTGCCTCTGTACGCGCGTTCAAATACTTGACTCTGGCTGCCTGCTCTTGTTAGCCGGGCGTGCTTGCACAAACCAGGCACACTTTCGCACAGGCAATTGATGCTCCGCGGCTGCTTGCAATCGCGTATGCTCTTTAGTGATCGTGCGAAGGCGACCGACCTTCCAAACGCCTGAATATGAAATGGAGATGGACAGGTACCGCGCGTACCATCCTTTCAAAAGAAAACGCGCGGCGTTCACTGTGTAGGTTATGAGTGACGCAGTGCTTTTGGATTCCGGCCGCTATTCACGTGTGGTTCTCGTTTCGACCCATTCCCAAAACAACCTTCCCGTTTGTACCTTCCCATTTCGACCCGTCCCAAAACGACCTTCCCGTTTCATCCTTTCCCGTTTCGACCCGTCTCAAAACGAGCTTCCCGTTTCATCCTTTCCCATTTCGCCCTTTCCCGAAACAACCTTCCCGCTTCGGCTATCGTTCGGTTAGTTTGTATTGTTCGTTAACAGTTGATTAGGTTGAAGTGTCCAGTGTCTGTTTTCCTTGCTCACATCACTTCACAATCTCCCGAAACAACCTCAGGGACATGGCACCGTAAGATAAACGCTGTGTCAGGGAGGGCTCACCCGAACATTTACAACTTCATCGACCTGCAAACGGGATGATCTTTGAGAGGGATATCGCTGCAGCAGCTTGCAAATGGTGGTGCCGTGCGGGCCAGGTGACCGCCGCGAACTATCACAGTTTGAGTGCCGCCTTTCTGACGGCGCGATTTTCCTTCTCGACTTCCTCAACCAAGGCGACAGCATTTTGTGGTTTATGATTTTTGGCTGTGTACGGCGACGGTTCTGTGTTTGAACTTGTAAAAAAATGAAGTCGCAATCATATGCCCGTCAGCCTGTCTGATTTATCACTTTTAAAAAGTATCCCGTTCACTATGAGGAAGTTTTAGAATAACGCACGTAAGCGCTTTGGGTAACCTAAAAGTAGCGTCGCGATATAAAAACTTAGGCAACGCTAATTTTTGCTTACTCAAAGTGCTTGCCTGCGTTACTCTAAGACTTCATTAGGTGCTTTCGTAGACCGCGTTTCCCCTTTCGCTAAGCCCTCCGCAACGAAGAAGCCGCTACTGCGCCTGCGCGCCGATGGTCTTGACTGTAGAGTTCTGGGCATCGTAGCGGGTTGCGAAGGAGCGTCACGTGACTTCGAAAACGGTCTACAAAAGCTCCCTCCCTCTTTTTGTACAGAGCGCGAAACCGTTGGCGCGAACAAGTGATTGTTGGTTTTAGCTGTTTGTCTACAAAAAAATACGAAGCCTGTCATCAATATTACTAGTGTGTTTGAAAGTGCTCATCTGGGCCACTAACCTAAGCGGTAAAATGTGATACCTTCTAATACCATTTCGAAGTAAAATTAAAAAAGAAATCGCCAAGATCGTGTTCGTGGTAACGTTGTCGCGCAATGTACATAGTCCATTTCGTAATTACACATTTTGGGGACCATCTTGAAAGAAACATTTTAAGTGGTTCAAGTAGAAATATATTTCCTTAAAGCTTGTCTGAAAGTATTGCATAATTTAGGAATACGTTTACAAGGAAAAATATTTTACAACATAACTTAATTGCTCGCCTGCACCTTTGTATTAATTGCATTAACATGATTTCGGGACATATTCTTAAGCAGAAAAACTGCACAAACCAGGATTAGAACGATGGACACTTTTTGCGAAGAGGTTGAGATGCGCGGGGTTTTATACCAATTGACGGGTTCAAACGGGACGAATTCAAACCTAAAATATGTCTTGGCTACGGGTTCAAATATGAAGGGCGTTTCGGGAACGGGTTGAAACGGGACAGGTTCAAACGGGAAGGTTGTTTCGGGAATGGGTCGAAACGGGACGGGTTCAAACGGGAAGGTCGTTTCGGGAATCGGTTAAAACGGGACGGGTTCAAACGGGAATGGGTTGTTTCGGGCTACACCTCTATTCACCCATCCCAGTTATGTTGTGTTGACGTTTTCTGCTTCCTGTCATTCTCAGTCTAGTGGGTTCCGTATCTGGTATGCGGGACGAAAAATAAATATAACATTTCAACCTGGAATATGCGAGAAAATATAAGTGAGGCGAAAGAAGAATGTGATGACAATCCCGCATTTTTCGTAAACACCTTCCAGCTGCGTGGAGAGATCAAAACCGTGTTTAACCGCATACCAGAAGTGACTACATTCAAGATGGGTGCGTTCTTGTGGAAAAGGTGTATACCACAAACACAAAGAAAAATTTTTTTTTTCGTTTTTTTTTTTTTTTTTACGTAATTCGGTAATGCAGTATCATGTGCTTTATCTGTGGCTGGCCCGTGACATACACGTGATACGGATAATTTTCTTTTTTAATTCTGCCATTGTTTTTATTGATTCCTTCGGATAAAGGATTCGTTATCGTTGCAACCGCTTCTGCCGTTCATATAAGCGATCTCGAGCGCTTTGCAACTTCTGTTTTCTCTCTCCTCTCCGGTTTTGTTTTGCGTCTCGCGTCTCTTTCTGCACGCGCTGCAAATGTGGGCCAATCCCGGGTCGCGATAACAATCGCTGTGCGACACGACCTCGGCTCCGATCAAGGATTCGCGCGGTCTTATCTCCGGAGGCGCGCGCACTCCCGATGTTTGTGGGAGGAACACTGCGGACCCGCGTCTTTCTAAGAATAAGTCTCTGCATATACAAGTCTATTTTCAATAAATGTTAAGAGGGAAAAAAAAAAAAAACACTGGCTAGGTGGCGCAAGTCACCTTCCAATTCAAAGGGTTCAGCCGCATCCATCCATTCATAAATAAATGTTAGGAAATGTTAAATAAATGTTAGGGAAAAAAAAGTGCCTAGGTGGCGCAAGCCGCCGCCCGATTCAAAGAGTTCCGCCTCGTACATCTATCCATCCATCCAGGTCCGGACTAAGAAAAAATTGTGTGATACGTGAAACGTTTCGGTATCGCTTCGGAACGTCACCGAGCCCGCCGCCTACGCTCACGGCGCTCTTCATAAGATAGCCTAACACCTGACATGCAAACTTTTTTTTTTTTAATTAAGGACTTGCCGGCCGCCTATAGAGAGGCCAAGGCAACACTCGAGTACTGGTTGTACAGCAAAAACGAAACATCAAGAGTAAAACAGGTGGGTGGTGGGGCAGGTGGGGACCGAGAAAAATGCCGTAAGTCGGCTTCACGAGGTCTCGAGCCTCATACATTCCGCAGCAGCAGCGCGACACATATATAATCGCTCATAACTTCGCAAAAAGTAAAATGAAGCAAAAATAAAGCACAATAAAAAAGACAATTGACAAGTCACAATTATCCGCACTGCAACCAATTTAAACAATACGGTTCAGTAAGCAAAGCATTATACACCAAACGGTTTGCATAATGTTTCTTGAGTCGTCGATACCATAGTTAGGGCTGGAGACCGCACGTCGTTTCAACTTTAAAGTGGTCTGGCATTACCCGCGACGTGCCCCCAAAGCCGGCCCGGATCGGCTTGGGATAACCGCGAGATATCCGGGCTCTTCAAACCAAGTTGGTCCTGCTTCAAACTATAGAGCTGGTGATAAGGGAGTTGGGTATTGGCACGAGCGCTTAATTGGAAACCACGCTTGTGAAAATCTTGGGTGGTGGCCACTTCCAACCCATGTCCGACGTCCGTATTGGAGGACACTTTTAACTCGGGTTTATCGCTGTTCGTCCGATACGATGTCTTCCATGACCGAAATACCTTTTTTGGCGCTGTCTCGACCTCATGAATGCTCGAAGCTGTCGAGACGAGACAAGATAAGCAAATTTTTGGAGACGAATCAAGTATTTGCGCGATTATGGAGTCCCGTTCGTTGGACTCTGTTCTGTCCGTGCTTTCGATTGGCCGGTTGCCCGCGACCTCCACGGCTCTGTTGCACGCGTGGAACTGGAGAAGGCGCGTGCTGGGCGCGTGGCAGCGGTGGCGCTCCGCTCGTTTCCGGTCATTTGTCTGCCTGCGCTCGCCGCGGTTGGTCGCCGAGCGGAAAGCCTCGATGACCGCTCGGCACACGGGAACCCAGTCTAATCTCACTATGGGATAACGGGCACCGCCCCGCGTCGGCGAACTATGATGACATTGGCGGGAAATCGCGGTCTCCGGTGGCGTGATCGAGAGACCTGTAGGCCGTATAGGCCGGAAGGGCTGATAGTTTGGCTCCCGGCTTCGATTAGATTAAGTTTGGTTAGCGCGCTCCCTCTGTCCCGACGTCTCCACTTTGGACTCGTGTCGCCGGGTGAGTGGACGCGCTTGTCACCTTCGGCCGACTCGATTGCGCGCGGCGATCAAGGACATGTGAAAAAAGAAACGAGAAAGCAAAGAAAAAGGTCGGTGCCTTATTGCACGCGCGCTGTTAGGTGTCTCGCGGCGAGTTTGGGGGGGTTAGAGGATTGCCCCCGTTGTATTGCCCCTATTTACCGTTCGACCGATAGCGGGACGAGATTGAGCTTGCAACTGCCCACCCAGCACGCGCAGGGAAAAAATTGAACTCCGGGGAAATTACGGAGCCTCTATATACTCTCGAAGTCTCTGGCGAGCGATTCCTAGAAATTCACGGTTGGAAATGAAATACGAAAGAAAAAGTTATCTTCAAGGTCTGTTTAGAGTCGTAAATCTTTCGCAGCATGTTAGCGAGAAATTGCTTGATCCGATTACTTTTTTTTTTTTTTTTTTTTTTTCAGACAGTTTAATTTGATGTATCTTTTGTCTCCGGGACAACTGTGTACGCCTCAAGGTGTAATTTCTTACTATGCACGCGATGCTCTGATTGCCAGAACCGACGAAACTCGTTTCAAAAGTCCGAAATATTTCTGTAACAGCGGTTCTTCACATACCGCAAGCATCTCGTTGTAGAGGGGTACAGGTACACCCCCCCCCTTTTTTTTTTCTCGTGTGTGTGTGTGTGTGTGTGGTAACAGACGAACCGAGTTAATTGAAAACTGCTTGGAATAGCGAGCTTCGAAACTATCGTCGGAGCAACAGATCGAGTCGGCCTCTCTCTCAAGTGGTTCACCGGTTCCCCTTATCGTCAGGACAAGGCTTCTAACGCGTCTGTGCACCGACGGCATCCGAGTGCGCTCAATTCCTTGTCGACGGTTTGAGTTTTATTCAGCTGCTGCTAGTACTGCGTTTCCCACGACGAGGCATGCTGATGTACGAGTGTGAGCGTTTATTAACGGTGCCGGCCGATGTTCCAATTGTATTACAGCTGCCTTATGTATTCTCCGTTTTTTGTATTATCATTGTACTATATGTTAGTGTGCAAACGTTGGGAGCGTGCCCAGGAAGTGTTCGAGGAGAGAGCATATCTAGCCTGATGCTATGTGAGTGCCTTTATTGTGTGTAGCATTGTGCATGGCGTGCGAAATACAGGAATTCTTTATTACCTGCGCTCCATGCTCGACGACTGCGACAGGGCTGGAGCAATGGGACGTGGCTGCTTGCTTCTCTTCTCTGTTTGTGCGATTTCTCCTAGGCTCTTGCTTGCGCTCACGTTGCTTCGTGCCTTTGTCCAGCCTTGCCTCGTCCTGTATTGGCCTGAACATTGGCCGGCACCGACTACTTTTAAATTGTAGGGTGTGGTCAGTCTTAGGATGGGTCCTTCGCCTAGCTATAGCAATATGTTCTAACTCTCCTGATCGTTTGTATAGTAGTGACTAAGAGGATGTCAAAGACGGGGCATCTCTTTCGGGTGCTTCCAGCACGCGTTCGCTGCCTTCCACGGTGCTTCGGATGCGCGTGTGCGCTCTGGGATCACGAGACGACGAAGTGTTGTCGAGGGATGGAAGTTTCGCGCTGGGGGCAGGATAACGGAAGGTTCTCCCTCCGGTTCTAATCCTGTTAGTGACTACGGTGCTGTGGTGTACAATTGGCGCCGGTGCGAAATTATTTCGGGTCGGGCTTTGCCCCGGCCTGACTTCGAAAGACCTGCCAGTTTCTATGCACCTTTCCAATGTTAACCGGCCCACAGCTTAGCGTGTGGTGTCCACATCCCAGCACGCTCGAGTTACGGAAAGCGAGCAAAGCGCGCGCGATATACACAGGAACGCTCAAAGGACACCGTCCAAAAGCTTTTTTTTTTTTTTTTTAATGCTGTACAGGGTGCAGGGCTTAGGTACCATCTCTCGAAAGAAAAGCAATCCGTGGACTTTTTCAGTCACGCGATCTCAGATGGACTACAACGATACGCGGGGAGCAAGATCACGTGGGACGCTCCTGGAGCTTGACTAGCTCGGGATGAATTGTCGGTGAAAGTTTTCGTTAAATATACATATATATGTGGGTACGAACGAGGGTATACAGACGCAGCAGTTGAAGCATGGAAAAAATAAAAAAAAAAGTTTGATAATAAGAGTAGGAAGAAAGTAAAACACCAGATTTAATTTGTGCATTGCCTGCGTGTAAGCGAGTTCGGCGCAGACGCTTTCTTTTTTTGCACTTGGACGTTGCGGCGGGTTATTGAGGTTACGCGCAAAGCGGAGATGGCGCGATATTCGTTCGCCGCGTTGCTGACGCGCGCGAAAGCGAAAGGCAGTCGCAATGTCTGCCGTTGGTTACCCTTTTGGTGGAGTGTGCTGCATGGCCCGAACACGCGGCCTTGATGGGGATGAGGACTTCGGTTCGAACATCGCTTGTCCGGGATTCGTAGCTAATGTATAAAAACTATTGTTAAAAAAAGAAGGCGGATTGTTAGGCAATTGTGTTGCGTGCATGAAACGTTCTCATCACAAACGTTTAGCGAAAAGTTTTCAGACGCCTACGTTTACGACTCTCTTCGTCAGGTAGTTTAACGCGTACTATGGGCACATTTCATAGTTGTTCTATAGAAGGAAGTGATACTACCGCTAATCGGGCTGATAAACCTGGCGATCTTCCAGGGCCTTCAATACTCTCGAGCCCCTCTTCGTCAGTGCGCACAGGTGCACAGGTGGTTGAGCTCCTCTTCGCCTACCCCTCAGGTCACATGATCTCCCCGCTAACCCATCAGCGTCGAGCACCTCACAACTCCTCCCCACCCGTCAACCAATCAGTGTCGAGCCTCGCGGCCACGCTTTTATCTGGGCTTCACGGAATGCCGAACACCTATATATAGCCAAAGAACGTCTCACGCTAAAAAGTCCGGTTCATCGGGGAACATTACCGATTTCGCCTTCGAGTGTCAAATTATTACATGTGTATGCGTGGCTTCATCTTTTGGTGTATTCGGCTGGTCGTTTTCGAGTGCTCCAATCCTCTTAATCGGATCTGCGAGATCCGGGAGCGTCTTCGAAACTCCTGCACCCACTGCTCAGCACAGCGGGATCAATGCGGTACCTAAACGCGGCGGCGTCCGGTCCTCTGGCACGCGCTCCCACTTCGAAGTCGGAGCGCCTCACAGTGCTACTTACGAGTCAGAGGACGGCGCGATCCGAAAGTCTGAGAGCGCTCTGAAAGAGCTCGCCGAATGTACTTAGAGCGCCTGACTTCGACCAGCCGAATGGGCATCACCTTTTCAGGGCGCTCCAAAAGGCTGCAAATCGACTGGCCGGATATAGCATTAGATTTTAGATTAGCTTTATGCTACGCGTATTTTATCAAGAGATGCATGTTTCAAAAAACAAAAAAAAAAAAAACTTTTTTTTGACAATTAAATATTGTAAGAACTAGTTCACGCAGCGCATGGATAATGCACACAACTTATCAAGGCACTGACTGTTTGAGGAGCTCGCACAGGTGGTGAGAGTTTTGCGTTAGGGCGTGCGTGGTGGGCGCACAGCTCATCGTTTTGGGATAAAATGCTGCGTTGTTGATGGCGTCTGAGCGTTCTCTAGAGCACCGAGAATCGCTCCGTGTCTCGGTGCAGTGTACGTTGGTAATCGTGTGCAATCGTAAAAAAGTGAAGAAAAAAAAAAAAGAAAGTTCCTTGTTTTAGCGTGTAATTGTCGGAGGCCGTGAGTTTTCATTTGCCGCGGGACTCTCGGGGTTGGAAAACGCGTTATCGTCGACACCACATGGCATGACGCTTCTTCCTCGACAATGCACGCGGGATTAGCGTCACGCGCTGGACAACTAAGAGCAGCCCAATTCCTGCCGCGAACGTTCACCCATCACCGGGAGCCAAGGTTGCCGCAGCTGTGACGTAGAGGCCACGGTGTGCGTAGGGCCAACGGATGATGTATAGAAGGAGCGGCACCGGGCAGTACAAACTTTCGCAGTTTTCGCCTGGGGCTGGGCATCTGGCTATCGGCATTTTAATTACAGCCAACCTGGCCCGAGGCTCCCGCCTTCCCCCTTCCCCATCCTAAACCCAGCGGCGTACAAGGTTGAGAAGAGACAATACGTTGCTTAATGAAATGCGAAGCTTCTCAAGTTGCGATATGTCTTGTTCTTTTTTTCTTTTTTTTTTTTACCTCTCACAACTTTTGAGCACGCCGTTGGCACGTGGACATCTACGTCTTTCGTGTCATTTAGTGTTTCGAATTATTTTTTTTTTTCTTTCTGCTTCTTAATTCGGACTTGTTATATATCCTCGGAAGCTTTACGTTGGAGACGGGGCTCGAGGTCGTCGTTGGGGTGTTTCATCACGGCTTCTTGCTGAGAATTCTTATCGTTTATGGCCTGTTTCTTTCGTTTTTTTCTTTTTTGTTCACTCGCCAATTTCCACGCCTATCTTTCTCACTAGTCTGTACCTCCCTCGCTCTCTCGCCTCTCTGTGCTTTTTTGTACTTGTCACTTTTTCTTCTTCCGACGACTGTAATCACTGCGGTTTGCTGTCGCTCTTTCCCTACATCTATACTCGCCTGAATGCCTCTCTCTCTCCACCACATATTTATACGAAACCTAAACCACAAAGACATAAAAACGATGGGGGGAGGTTGTAAGAGAGCGAGCGAGAGAGAGAGAGAGAACGGCTGGCGATTGATGGCGAAAGAACGGCGTTTCTCGTGAAATAGAGAGAGTGCGTGTGTAGTTTGATACGGTCTGGCGCGACACTTCGATTCAGCGGGCTTCCTCGGCGGCACATGTTCGGTCCCGTTCATTGGCTCATTCCGTCGGCGTCGAGGAAAGGAGAGAGATCGCAACGCCGGATGAACTCCGAGACGCGCCACGCTCCACGCGGTGTGCATTGTACGCCGGCACGGCGCCGACTCGGCCGTCCTTCCTGCAGCTGTTCAAGTCAGGTGCGTCCGCGGACCTGCGACTCATCCCGCGTTTAACCCGATTTTCAGCTGCTCTCCTTCAGTCGCCTTTAAACCCGTTATATATATATATATATATATATATATATATATATATATATATATATATATATATATATATATATCTTTTTTTTTTAATTGTTCCATTTTGTCACGTAGAGTTCGATGAAGTGTAGTTTTCTTTCGGGTTCCAACCTATAGCTAAAAGATCTTATTTTGAGTCCTCTTTCCTGTATGTTTTGAACGTTCGTGCTCCCTCAAATAACGTGGTGTTCCTGTTTCCACCCCCCCCCCTTTTTTTTTATCTTTTTTTTCTAAGATATACTTTACTATTTTCTTCTGGCTTCCTCGGTATTTCGTGTGTGCTTTGTTGAAACTCTGCGGTTTGTCGATTGCCTATATCTTACGATGTTTTCCAGTTTTCTCACGGTAAAGTGAGTTGTGTCATTGTAATTTTGGGTTTATAATATTGTATGTTTTTGTTTCAACGCACGGCATATTTACAAAAAAAAAAATATGTTTAGAAACTTGATTAGTGAATATATTATAAGCGTAGTGCGTAAATTTGTAATATATATATATATATAAATTTTTTTTTTTTTTTGGGGGGGGGGGGGGGAGGGTGAGGGTGGGGGGGTATTTTAGATGAGTATTACGGCTCATCGTGCTTTAACTTATGTTTAAACACCGCCTTCGTACACCTCCGACATACATGTTTGTTTCGACTTTTTGTTTTTAAACTGTTCATTCCTTCATTCATTCATTCATTTGTTTATTTTTTGTGCTCATGAACAGCTTGACGCCTTGGTAATGATGCACAACAAAATGGCAGAATTATATTACACAATTTTGTCATAGTATCATAGGCAATATAGTGTGCGTGTGTGTGTGTATGATAGAGAGAGTGAGTGAGACAGACAGACAGACAGACAGACATAGGGACACGAAATGTTATAATTGAAGCGATAACATTTTATTTGCCAAGGGTGAGATGAAGCCAGGGACATTTCATAGCAGTGAAGTGATCTATCAGCTTATCTACATCGGGCTGATCACTCTCTAGAAGCTTCCACGTGGCTGTTAGGATTATATTATTTAAATGCATATTCGCTTTCTTCCTTTACAAAAAAAAAATATCAAGTTTCAATTGAGTTTCTAATGTATTCTATAAGAATACATTAGAACCTCAATTGAAACTTGTTGATAATTTTTGTGAGGGTTTGGAAAGGAAAGCGAACGGGAGAGGCGTGGCGTTCGTTCCTTTTAAAATGTAGACTTGTGTGTCAAGGTCTGCTGGGCGTCTGAGGGCAGAATAACGGTTTTCAGGGCCGCTTCTCCGTCTATACCCGACGCGATCTACTCGATCCTACCATTTAGATACTCGTCTCTAAATCTTAGACGTGGATATGTCCGCTCTTTTTGTCGCGCCCAAACTTTCTTTCTACGCTCATAAAAAAAAAAAAAAATTGTAAAGGATTTTTTTAGGGGTTCTTCGGCTTGTCCATATTTTGCACCCTAAAAAGTTCTCTTGAGCAGCCCCTAAAAGGGCTCTTCGTGAAAAAACCTATAAGAAGTTCTTGTCACCTTTTTTTTTTTTTTTTTTTTTTTTTTTTTTTTTTGAGATGCGGAAGAGTTCTTCGCCGCTCAGTTGCCTTCTATAGTGCGCCTGGGGGGCGGTAGTGCTTGAGGCGAAACCGTTTTTTCACAAGCTAAAAAAGTTTCCGGGGCGACGAATGACTCTATGTCTGCGTCGATACCGGGCCACCAGAGGTAGCTCCGTGCGCATGTCTTCATTGCTATAATTCCACGGTGCCCCGCGTGAATCAACGTCAACGCGTCCGTCCTCAGCCGCGTGGGGATCACAATGCGTGCCCCCCATGTCACACAATTTCGGTGTGTCGACAGTTCTGCCGCCTTTTTTGTGTAAGGTGCGAACTCTGGTGATTTGAGTCGATGAAGAGTGCCCTTTTGAATTGCTTCTAACACTTCAACCAGCACAGTGTCCTTTGCTGTCGCTTCTGCTACCTGTTGCGCTGACAGAGGAGGCCGTGACAATCCTTCAAACATCAAGATGTCGCCAGGTGGATTCAATTCGTCTTCTGTGTGTGGTAACGGAAGCCGACTGAGAGCGTCTGCGTTCTGGTGACGATTTCCTGGCCTGTATTTCAGGTCGTAGTGGTAGGCTGCCAGTTTCACGCACCATCTAGTCATCCTTGGTGATAATACTTGTGGAACAGGCTTGTTGGAGCCGATGATACCTAGCAAAGGCTGATGGTCTGTGAATATGGTCACGGACCTCCCAGCTATGTATTGATGGAAGTGGTGAACTCCGTACACGATAGCGAGGCCTTCACGATCCAGTTGCGAATAGTTCCGCTCGGCACTGCCTAGCGTTCTGGATGCAAAAGCGATCGGAGCCTCCCGCCCATCAGCATCTTGCTGTGCAAGTACGGCTCCCACTCCATATGGTGAGGCGTCGCAAGACAACACTAGAGGTCGTTTTCCATCATAGTGTGCGAGCACAGTGTAGTTGGCCACTAGATCTTTCAGCTTTTTGAAAGCCTTTCGGTGTGTTTCTTCCCACCTCCACTCTTTGTTCTGTTCAAGTAGTTCGTACAGTTCCTTCGCGATTGTCGCGCGATCCTTTAAAAACCTGTCGTAAAACGCCAGGAGGCCTAAAAAGGACTGTAACTGCGTCTTGTTCTCTGGTTCCGGGGCTTCGACTACTGCTTGGATCTTGTCCTGGGTTGGATGAATTCCTTCGGCGTTTATGCGGTGACCTAAGAATTTGACCTCCTTCACGCCGAAGAAGCACTTGCTTTGCTTGAGCTTCAGCCCTGCCTTTTCCAGTCGTGAGAGTACCTCATCCAGCCGACGCGCGTGCTCACTTGGAGTTGTTCCGCTGATGATTATATCGTCAAGGTAAACGCTAACTCCCGGAATGGCCGCGAGTGTGGTTTCCATGACTCGTTGAAATATCGCCGGAGCGGCCGCGATTCCGAAAGGTAGTCGCTTCACTCTGTAGAGCCCCTTGATCGTGTTGATCGTCAGTATTTCGGCGGTCGTATCCGTTACTCGCAGCTGCTGATACGCTTGCGCGAGATCAAGGGTCGAAAAGACAGTTCCTCCTTGAAGGTTTGATAGAGCCTCCGTCGGTGTCGGGAGCGGGTAGGATGCCGGCTTTGCTGCGTCGTTCACGGTACTGCGGTAATCCCCGCAGAGCCTCACGGATCCATCTTTCTTCCTGACAACCACGACAGGCGTTGCCCACGCGGAGTGTTGAACCGGCTCTATAATGCCTTGCTTCTGCAATGCTAGCAATTCGCATTCAACTACTGGCCGTAGTGCAAATGGTACTTGTCGGGCTTTAAGGAACTTGGGTGTTGCTGTTTCTTTCATCTCCAAGTGTACCGTTGGTCCGATGTACCCTGTGATCTCAGGCTTGAAGACCTCACTGTGCGCGCTGAGCACCGTTGTGATAGTACGGTCTTGCTCAATGTGGTGAATACCACTGAGTCGAATCTGCAGTGCTGAAAACCAGTTGCGTCCCATCAGGTTGCATCCTGTTCCGGTTGTGACTAGGAGTGGCAGGATATAGTCCTTAGACTTATGCTTTACGTGTACCTGCGCTGAACCGAGAACTCGGAGTCCTTCACCGGTCCACGTCTGCAGCGTCATATCCTCTTTCTGTAACGGAGGTGGCTTGTTTGGCCATGTTCGCCTGTAGGTCTCTTGACTGATGACCGTGACTGCTGCACCAGAGTCAACTTCAAATTCTAGTGCTCTTCCTTCTACTTTAAGCGTTATGAGGTACTTGGGAACCACGACGCTGGCACGAACAGCGTTAAGTTCCTGCATGTCAAAATCACTTACTGACTGATCAGTCTCGTTTTGGTCATCGCTCACCAGGTTGGTCGAGCGTTGTGCAGCTCCGGATCGAGCCTTCATTCGGCAAGCCTTCTCAATGTGACCCGTCTTTCTGCAAAATCGGCACGATGTTTTGCGAAATCGACAGGTTTGTGCGCTGTGTTGCTCATTGCAGCGGTAACACGGCGTCTCCGGCTGACCACTGGAAGTGGTGGCTGCCCGGTTCGTAGTTCTACACATTTTGTTGAGGTCTGGTTTGGGGAGTTTCAGCTCCTGTTGTTGTTGCACTGCACTCTCAAGTCTGATGGCAATATCGTAAGCTTGCTTGAATGTGAGTTTTTGTTCTGCAAAAAGACGTTGTTGAATACGCTCATCTTGAACTCCGCAGACGAAGCGGTCCCGAAGCATCACGTCCAGCGGCAGCATCGTTGGATTGGAAGCCAATATACCTCCGGAGCTCGACGACCCCGCTGACGCTGTGCCGCCGGCACTCGACGAACCCGCTGTCGTCGTTGGCGATGTAGCTGTCGTCAACAAGCCAAAGTTACAGTCAGTTGCCAATTTCTTAAGTGCTGCCACGTAGCAAGCAATTGACTCCCCTGGATGTTGATCACGCCTCTGAAATTTGCTTCGACAGAAGAGTTCGGATGGTCTTGGATCGTAATGGTCCCCTAGCAAGGACATAATTTCGTTGAAAGAAACTTCTCCTGGCTTGTGGGGTGCAACTAGCGCTCGAACTGTGTTGTAGGTCTCTGCGCCGCATAAAGTCAGCAGTAGCGCCCTCTTCTTTCCGGCGTCTTGCACATCGTTCGCCTGGAAGTAGAAGTCCAAGCGCTCCGCCCAGGCCGACCACGCAGTACCGTCGAACTCTTCGACCTTGCCTTGCAGCGCTGACATCGTTCAAACGATGCAAGTCTTCCCTTTTGCGGTTCTGGTCCGCCTTCGTCGCCAATGTTAAGTGCTGAGTAATCAGGAGTCGCTTACGGTAAGCACAACGAGTAGCTTTACTCTGCGATCGTGATGGCGGCGTGACCGAATGTGCCTGCATGCGCAGGCACGTACACTGTCTGATGTCGCTGAAGAAGACGAGGGGCGTGTTCTTCTTTTTCCATGTTATGCCGGACATAACAGATATACTTTACTATTTTCTTCTGGCTTCCTCGGTATTTCGTGTGTGCTTTGTTGAAACTCTGCGGTTTGTCGATTGCCTATATCTTACGATGTTTTCCAGTTTTCTCACGGTAAAGTGAGTTGTGTCATTGTAATTTTGGGTTTATAATATTGTATGTTTTTGTTTCAACGCACGGCATATTTACAAAAAAAAAAATATGTTTAGAAACTTGATTAGTGAATATATTATAAGCGTAGTGCGTAAATTTGTAATATATATATATATATAAATTTTTTTTTTTTTTTTTGGGGGGGGGGGGAGGGTGGGGGTGGGGGGGTATTTTAGATGAGTATTACGGCTCATCGTGCTTTAACTTATGTTTAAACACCGCCTTCGTACACCTCCGACATACATGTTTGTTTCGACTTTTTGTTTTTAAACTGTTCATTCCTTCATTCATTCATTCATTTGTTTATTTTTTGTGCTCATGAACAGCTTGACGCCTTGGTAATGATGCACAACAAAATGGCAGAATTATATTACACAATTTTGTCATAGTATCATAGGCAATATAGTGTGCGTGTGTGTGTGTATGATAGAGAGAGTGAGTGAGACAGACAGACAGACAGACAGACATAGGGACACGAAATGTTATAATTGAAGCGATAACATTTTATTTGCCAAGGGTGAGATGAAGCCAGGGACATTTCATAGCAGTGAAGTGATCTATCAGCTTATCTACATCGGGCTGATCACTCTCTAGAAGCTTCCACGTGGCTGTTAGGATTATATTATTTAAATGCATATTCGCTTTCTTCCTTTACAAAAAAAAAATATCAAGTTTCAATTGAGTTTCTAATGTATTCTATAAGAATACATTAGAACCTCAATTGAAACTTGTTGATAATTTTTGTGAGGGTTTGGAAAGGAAAGCGAACGGGAGAGGCGTGGCGTTCGTTCCTTTTAAAATGTAGACTTGTGTGTCAAGGTCTGCTGGGCGTCTGAGGGCAGAATAACGGTTTTCAGGGCCGCTTCTCCGTCTATACCCGACGCGATCTACTCGATCCTACCATTTAGATACTCGTCTCTAAATCTTAGACGTGGATATGTCCGCTCTTTTTGTCGCGCCCAAACTTTCTTTCTACGCTCATAAAAAAAAAAAAAAATTGTAAAGGATTTTTTAGGGGTTCTTCGGCTTGTCCATATTTTGCACCCTAAAAAGTTCTCTTGAGCAGCCCCTAAAAGGGCTCTTCGTGAAAAAACCTATAAGAAGTTCTTGTCACCTTTTTTTTTTTTTTTTTTTTTTTTTTTTTTTTTTTTTTTGAGATGCGGAAGAGTTCTTCGCCGCTCAGTTGCCTTCTATAGTGCGCCTGGGGGGCGGTAGTGCTTGAGGCGAAACCGTTTTTTCACAAGCTAAAAAAGTTTCCGGGGCGTCGCAGAACCTTTCAAGAACGGATTTTTTTTTTTTTTTTTTTTTACTGTATAGTTTACCCTACCAGCCTCTGCTACATTCGCGCTGTTTTCAGAATCAAATAATAAAGAAAAAATATTGTCCTTCCTTTTTTACTTTTATTTAAAATCGTTGTTTTTTAAAGAAAATACGCGAAAACTTTGAGCTATTTTTTTAAACGGAATTGCGCAATTTTTGTGAACTCTATTTATGTCAGCACATGTTTTCACGCAATATTTCCTTCACCAAAAAAAAAAAAAAAAATTGGAAGTGGCTTTGTTTAACTTTGAGCAAGTTTCTAAAGTTTCGTATACCTTCGTGACTATATCAGAGCTGAAGTTCAGTTGTTCTGTAACTGCGCGAAAATGCACACGTAACGGTAATTTTGTTACTGCCGCACCTGACGGAGCGAGCGGCATCGTCTCAGTTCTCGCGACCGTTACTTTGCGCATCTTACTTAATTGGCGTGCGCTTTAATTTTCATCAATATTGGCATTCGAATGCTCTACTTGTGGACACCCATCTGCGACAGCATAGTCGAAGCTAAGGGCACTCGCTCGCTTGCATACGGATTCCCTCATCCTCCGAGCTTTGACGCAGCTTTTCTGCTACATTTTTTTCTACTTCGCAGCTTGTGCTGTCAGTTGGGGCTTAGGTTAGAGCTTGCTTTTGCGGTAGCGTTTCTTTTTAATCGTTACGAGCAGAGCATAACCGTTTATAGCACAAACACACGCACACACACACACAGGTGATCGTCGCTCCACTCTCGACATGTTTTTACACTTTTTGTTTCATTCGTCTGGTATACTTCCTGCCACGTGCAAACGTTCTTTTTATAGTTTTAATAGCAAAAAAAAGTGTCGGCTGTGAGGAATTTTTTTTTTTTCGTGTGACACGATTGTTTTTTTTTTTTTTTTTTTTTTTTTTTTTTTTTTAGGATAGCTGAAACTAGAGTAACTGCAAACAGAGCCTACACAGTCACTCTAGCTGACACCTCACGTGACGCTGTATCGCAATTCTTGCGCCGCACGAGGTTTCATAGTCTGTATTCACGAGGTCGGCTTGTTACCTGACCTTCAGCCTCGTGAATGGAGTTTGTGGTGTGCGTGCGAGAGCAAGGTAAATGCTGACACCGGAGAGCCGTGTTCACGCTGTTGATCAGGTCGTCAGGCGGCGGCGATGTTTCCTTGAAGTCTCTCTCGTCCAAGTCCAATACATTACACTTGGGATATTGTTGAAGGAAAAAAGAAAACATCTTGCTTCTCGCAAACCAAAAAAGAAAAAGCCTGATACGGGCTTGCTTGACTGCAGCTTCATCGCTCTTGTTCATATATGTCCTCGGCTGTACTCTTGATTTGATACGCACTCCCCCCCCTAGCAGGCACATAGCCAGGATTTTGTTTCGGGGGGGGGGGGGGGGGGGGGGGCGCCCTTGACAAAATGTTGTATGAGGGGGAGGGGGGTGAGAAGGTCCCAGCAAAATGGAAGATTTCGGGGGGGGGGGGGGGGGAATGGCGGGTTACATGGGCCCCCCCTGGCTACGTGCCTGCCCCCCCCCCATAGTATGTATGTATATATATATATATATATTTTGTCGGGTAGATGTTATTGGAAAGCTTGTGAATTCAAGTAGATTAGTAGGCGATTCAGTAACGCCGTGGGCGCTTATCTTTGCGAACTTGGCGAACGATCGCGAAAATTTGGCTTCCAGAAGGAAGAAAAAAAAAAGTAAAATTCTCTTGTTGGATGAAAGGAGTCCAGCTAGCGGCCGCGCGCGAGCTGGGCTCTTTGGCAAGCGGCTGAAAGAGTGTGCGCCAAGGAAACCAACTGTTGAGGGGCTGCTGCTAGACATCTCTTTGGGGCTGAACCATTCCACCGACTCAAAAAGAAAAAAAAAAAAAAAAAAAAACGCTGTAGCTTGTGACAAAAACAATTCAACGGCGCGTGCTTCCAAGCGAGAAAAGCGCGCGTCAAACGCCAAAAACTGCCAGATATATTTCTAGCTTTTTTTTTTTTCTCTCCCTTCCTCGTAACTTACCATGAACACGGTCTTCATTGTATACTTCCTATTGGTGTTATTTCGTACAAAAACAAATAAAAAATAAAAAAAAACTGGGACGCAATGTGTTCTTGAGGCGAGATCGGACTCGGACGAAGATCGGAAAAGAAGGGCGCGCGCGCGGGCGATATCGCGAACGAGAGGAGGTCAGGGAACCGGTGGTCTCTCCCAGCGGTTTCGTCACTGAGGGAAATCAGGCAGGCCGGAGACAACTTGGGATCCGTTTTCTCTCAAAGGGGGCACTGCCTTTTCCTGTGTAGGTTGTTCGAGCCAGCTGGCATGCGTAAGCTGCCGCGTCGAGCGCCCTAATCGGTGTCGTTGCCCACCGGAAGTTGCGTGCCTAGACAGCGATGACTAAAGAGTATACGTAGGGGCCTTAGCGATAGCACGAACGGGAATTTTGTTTCCTCGTGGGTCGGAGTCGAAAAGACGTTCGCCTAAAAATATTGCACCGGCAAATGAATCTCGAATCTTTTTGACTGATCGGCGGAACATCTGTCGAGACGGACAATTTGATCGTTCGATCGGCGTATGTAATAATATTGTTTCCGATAGCTTGCTAACTGCTACGCCGGATTTGATTGGAATGTAGCAGACGCTGGGGCATGATAACGCTTCCTTTTCCTAGGCGCGTGATCAGAAAGGCTCTCAGACAACCAAAGAAATGCTGCACTTCGCCTCGCTTTCGCGCACCGCCGTTTTCTTATTGACGTCAGTTTTCACCGATTTTACGTGCTAGATTCGCGAAAACTTATAATAAACACCGATTAAAGTGGATTTTATGCGAGCGAAATAAATGCCGATGTATTGCGCCGAATCGTATCGGAAAGAAACACCGAAATCCAGAAACCCTGTGCTCCGTTTTGATACTCAGTTTGCAGCGCCGTCAAAAAGCTGTTGGCGCGAGCATGCGGTTTGATTTTGCGGTTCGTTTGCACGCGCTCTCGTGTAAATGAGGCGCTAAATCAAGCTGCGCGCTCGCGCCAGTAGCTTTGACAGCGTTGTATACGGCATATCAAACGGAGGAGAGTTATTACGGGCCATTATTGTTACTGGCGCACCTCTCTCTCTCCTCGCCCACGCGTGCGCGTAAATGTATACACACGCATACGCGAACATGTGTAAAGTGTACGGTATAAATTGGAAACACAGAGGAATATAAATAATATACGCAATCTGGCACAGCTACAAATAAGAGAATTGAAGTATACTACAAGACAAGTACCCACACCTCGTTTAAACTACAGAAAAGAATGCCTGCGTGATACAAAAACACAGTTAGAGCGCAGTCGAGCTCGTGTAGGTTTACCATTTTTTTTAGACCACCTGAGACTGAGTGGAAGAAATAGCACGACGTCTCAAACACAGCTAACAGTTATACACTTCCGTCATTATTAAACGCTTATCAGCTTATGCATTCTGATTTATTCGCCTGTAAATACAGTGAACTCCGTGCATTGTCTGTAACCATGGGAGTATGATTTTTGTTTTGTATGCCTGTATACCTCTGCGTTTTCGTGGTCATTATCCTTTTATGCATGTTCATTCTTCCCACCGTATAGTGCTGCTTAGTTGCCATTAATACAGGGACGGTGGGCTCGTCGAGCTGCTAAGCGCAGCTTTTTTTCCACAGCCCCTCCATCTGTATTTTTACAAGGTGGAAATAAACTCATTTGATGTATATAGTATACGTAGGGTTCCGCGTTTTCGGTTTCTATTTTTTCAAAATTCGGCGTACTTTTTTCGGTGTTTATTTTAAAAATGAATTTTCGTTTTTTTTTTTCGGCGTATACCTATGTCCAAAAAGATTATCCTTTTTTTTTTTTCGGCGAATATAAAATAAACACCAACGGACACTGGATCAGATGATCCTTGTACGTAGCTCTGATATTTGTGATCACTCAAAGAATAACGGCACAGATACATTGAAAGAGAAATGGACACTTTATTTGGCAAATGTGTGCAATTATAAAAGAAACAAGAAAAAAAAAAAGAAGTACAAACAAGTCAGATATGAAGCCTATGCCCAAAAAAAAACAAACATGAAACTTCACCTTCTGTACATCAGGATTATGTGATCTTATTATCGTACACGCACATGTACTTTCCCAGGTTCTCCTCCTTGATCCGCACTCTTTCTTTCCCGTTAATATGACCCTGAGCTTCGAGAATGCCCTCTCAACGCTAACACTGGACACTGGCAGGCTGAGGAGATGAACCGCTGCCTGAGCCGAAATCGGACAATCAACCAATTGTGACCGCCAAAAGAGACACGGTGCGACGTTTTGAGGCACAACACAGCATGCAGAGCTAGCATCAAGTCAGTCTTCCTTACAACGAGTTTGAAAACACGTTCGTGCGTGGCGAAGTCATGGGACATTTCGGAATTCACGTTCCGATCGATGATGCGCACATTAAACCAAAACGTTGTGATACCATTCCTGTATCCCATACATCCGGACACGTTTCGATAGACACTGTAGTTCCACTTTTTCGCCACGGCTCTGCGGTGCGTCTGACCTTTTCCGGTTAAAACTGAATTTTAGAAAATGGATTCGACGATCTTTTATCGGTTTAAATCGAAAATGCTGAACCTAAAAACTGTCCTTTTTTGGTTAAAACCGAATTTCCAAAAATGGATTCGGCGTACTTTTATCGGTTTTTATCGGTTTAAACCGAAAACTCCGAACCCTAAGTATACGGTTTGTTTATCTGGCGGCGGTCTTGTTTTGGTGACTAATACGTTTATATAGTGCAGACTGGGTACAGGTGTGTCGGGGAGCGGCTTCGCTATACATTATAGCCGTTCTTGTCTCCTGTCTCCATCGGTACTGGAAGCTGGTTTGGGGCTTTGACGGTCCAAAGGAAGTCTGGCGTGAACCGCGAGATAAGGAGAACCATGCGCGTCCTTCGCTATCGGAGTTATTCATGAATCGCGAAAGGGCGGAGGCCCTGTTTTGTCCGCGCTCCCTTTGTGACGAGCGTCCCGTTCTCGTTGCAGAAAGCCAGACCGGCTTCTGCCAGCATGGCCGAATACAGGGAAGTCGTCGTTGTGGGTGAGTATGCCCTACACTTACCGGGCTTCGACCCTCTCACGCACTTCATCGTCCGCCGCTTGGATTCGACTTGCGTATCGGTGGTGCAGTGTTGTGTAACGAGCTTATTTGAAGGCGGCGAAACGCGCTAACTTGCGCACGCACGGAAAAAGAAATTGATTTTGATTAGATCAAATGTGCATATTCTGCATTGACTCGAGAGAAAGCTTGTTACAATGGTAGACGTTAATGTCAATTGAAAGTCGTTTTCAGCACCCTAGCCCCGACCCCTTAATTTTTCGGAGACTCAAAGGATCGCATACTATACGAATCTCGGGCTATATAGTAACGCGAGTCTTGCAGCGTCCGTGGCCGTCTTTCCTGCAGAATGCTATTTCTACAGGTGCCCCTCATATATACCTCACACGTGAGATAGCCTTGGGATCGCCACTTAGATTGCCCTTTTCTCGATGTTTGCATGCACCATCGAGATTCCATCTTTAGCAGTTGACATGTTCCGGGTCGGGGATGGAATCGTAGTGGTCAGTTTGACGCGATGCCGGTTCGCCGTGCCATATGTCGCTCGTGGCTATTCTTGCCTTTGGTGATCGAGCGACTCACCCGCGTTCTGGCCGTCTCTTTTCAATGTCCAGGCAACGGCCCCTCGGGGATCACCATGTCCTATCTCCTGGCTGGAAACTGGCCTTACTACGGAGCCTCCAGTCACCACCCTAACCCCTATTTGCATGCCAGGCTTCAAGACAGCCGGGATCTCTCGCTGGTCGAGCAGGTGAGATCGGACGCGCCTGATTCGACGCGAGATATTACATAGATCCGTTGAGTTGCGAGCCGTGTATGCGGCGGTACGTTGCGCGTCGCCCAGACAGTGTAGTCCGGTGGATGGTGCGACTCCATTCGCCCCTGAGCGGACAGCGCGGTGAAAGCTACGTGCTGGCTGGACCAGTCACACGCCTGTCTTTTACCACGTGATGACGCTCCCGCCCTTGCTCACGCGCCCAGAGCGGAGTCAGGGGATGAAAGGGAGGCGGAGTACGGGGCGAATATTTGTTTCTGTTGTTGACGCTGTATGGAAACACAGTGGACTAGGTAGGTTGGCTGCACATTGCCCCTGACTGCCATAACCCCTCAGGGCGCGGAGGAGACGTGTGGTTATTTATTTCGAGCACGTACGTGATTATTTATTCCCAGCACGTACGCCAGAAGCGACACCAGACGTCACGTTCGTGCTTGACGCCTCCGAGGTTCAACTTTGGACTGGTCACTCGTAATACCCACCGATAGGATAGAATAAATGCATGGTGCTGGTCATTACTGGCTCAGCGTCCGCATCTGATTTTTTTTTTTTTCCGTTCCGTGACTGGTAGCTGTTGTCACCCTACATGTTGCCCATTAACAAACGATACGATGGTATGCACATGTCGATTTCTAGGACCTGGAGCTGCTGAGCTCTGGCTTGGAAGGGCGGTCCTGTAACCCAGTGTCGTTGCTTCTGGACTCGCTGATCCACCCGGACGCAGACCTGGGGTCGGACGAGCCGTCGGCCCTCACCTGGGCCCATGACTCTAGCAGGGCCCTGGATCACGTCGTCATCGGCAGTGGGGCTCCGGGAGGAAGTTGGCAGGTTCGTGTTCTCCGAACCTGCCGTACTACGTCCGAAAGAAGGGGTTATGAAACGGGAGCCGTACATATATATCGCAAGCCGACTGCTTCTTATGATATCAGTTAGCAGTTTGTATTAAAACTACTCCGTGAATTCGTTACGGCCTTGAGGCTCGTACAGTGGCTTTCCGGCAACGTATTCTCGTCCTTCCTGTCTTTACGTATAGATTCTCTTCCTCGAATAGAAAGGCTGCTCCAGTGTCGAGGACATGAAGCTGCCGGCAGCCATTTCGACATATCTTTTAACGATAACTTCGCCATAGCGGGTAGTGCGTAATAAATGCCCTTTGACGTGAGGAGGAGTGCTCATGTGGTGTCTTCAGTGAGAAGACCTTGTGGAGTGCGCTCCTTGCGTTTCAAGTCCCGCTCGTGTCCTTGTCTCAGGGTCGTCGTGTGCGCGATATCGTGCGTGGGAGGGGAAAGGACGAGTTGCCTGCCAGACCGGTTGTCCGGGATTTTAGTGCCATTAAAGTTACCCTCTGCGTGCGAACATGACGTCATGACACACCGAGTTCCTCGTCTGGCGTCCCAATGTTCGGCTAATGACAGCAGCGCTTTTTTTTCTTTATATTGTGTGTCCTTCGGCAAACCCGACAACACGGATTATCTGTCTCCTTCCTCTTTATTTCGTTAAGGGCAGGGCAGTCTGCAGAACCGGAACGTCAGCCTAATTAATACATATTCGAAAAGACCTCCCGTGTAAAAAAATTCTTTGTGTTCCTCGCTTCTCGAATGAGAAAGTGCGAAAAAGCATTTCATGGTCCCTTTGACTGCCTGTCCTCACAAAGCAGACATTGTGCGTGCACATATTTTTACGATCTCGTATATAAAGGTCCGTTCACACTCTTACAACCGAGTACGACCGAGAGAGACCAGACCGGTTTTTAAGCCTCTTGCGACGTGTTAGGACCGGATGCGCTGCAGCGGAGCTGGTCCTAAGACGTCGCAAGAGGCTTAAAAACCGGTCTGGTACTCTCTCTCTGTCGTACTCGGTTGCAAAAGTGTGAACGGACCTTAAGGCCTTCGAGCCGTTTCCATTTGCTTTAAAGGGCATTTATGTCGGCCACCAGAAGCGACTCCGCGTCAAAAGACGCGTGCTCAGTGTGGTGTTTGAACAGCGCTTGTCACCGACAGCGGATGGACGGCGGCATCCTGACCATCAGCTTGGGCTCGTGGATGGAGCTGCCTGACCTGACCTTCAAAGAGTGGGACGCGTCCAAGCCTCGCTCGCCACACGGAAGCCCCAACTGCCAGAACCGGGTCTCCGTGCAGCGGGTGGCCCAGTATTACCGCGACTACGTGGACCTCAAGGGGCTGCGGCCCTACTTTCGGAACTACGCCCAGGTCCAGTCCGTCAGGCCCTTCGGCCTGGACCCTGGCATGGCCGGTCACGAGAGTGCCCCGAGCGGCAACAACGACCACGAGCGGCTGTGGGAGGTGTGCGGGGTGGACGTGGAGACCGGCATGTCCTTCTCGTACGTGACGCCGCACGTGGTGATCGCGGCGGGCCACTACGACGCGCCGAGGCTGCTGGGCGTGCCGGGCGAAGACCTGCCCTTCGTGTCCCACGACCTGGGCCAGCTGGAGGTGCTGCTGCGCGACACGCGGACGTCCATCTCCAAGCTGGCCGTGGTCGGCAGCGGACTGTCGGCGGCGGACGCAGTGATCGCAGCCCGGTTTCACGGCGTGGACGTCTGCCACGTGTTCCGCAAGAAGGTGGACGACCCGGAGCTGGTGTTCAACCAGCTCCCGCGGTCCATGTACCCCGAGTACCACAAGGTGCATCGCATGATGTCGGCTGCCGAGCACTACCCCGGCTACAAGGTATACGGCAACTGCCAGGTGCGCTGCATCCGCCCGGATGGAACGATCGAGCTGGACTCTGGCGTCGAGATTACAGACGTGTCGCACGTCCTGGTGCTCATCGGCGCCCACCCGAACCTGAATTTCCTGCCCTGTGGCGGTCGCCGCCTGGGCCTGGCTCCCGGACTGCCCATCGACTGCCGGGCGAACCCCGTGCAGATTGACCCTTACTCGCACGAGACGCTCGCGCTCAAAGGACTCTACGCCTTGGGGCCCCTAGTCGGAGACAACTTCGTGCGGTTTCTACAGGGTGGTGCCCTAGCCGTCACGGCGCACATTTGGAGGAGCGTGGCCGGCTCCGCTTAGACGTCCTCGAAAATGTATCCAGTGATCGGTGCGTTGTTTTGCTGCTAAGCGGCGACTACCGTGACAGCCCGTAGCGTGTCCGTGACTAACGGAGGACGCTTCGGTTAGTTCGGGCGGAGAATCACCATTCCCAATGAGAGCACGTCCTGCCAGCTCGACAATGAAAAAAAAAAAAAAAAATCTACAAAAATCGGACCCTCTTTTGAGAGTTCACGATTCGGCCTTTATTGTAAGCGTCACGCTCTCGCAAGCTGCGGTTCCTTTTTTTTTTTTTTTTTTGTTTCATGACCGTCGACTTTTAAAGCAGCCCTGGGAAAGCGATCAGCACTCTGCTGACCGAAGTGATTTAGGCCCAGTTACTTACGTGGCGCACCAAAACTCACGGTTGAATTGGTAATAAAACAGTTTAGGACTCTCTATTCAACTGACAGTACTCCATCTCACCGTCTGGGTGCAACGTTGTACGCCGCACGACAACGAGCGCATATTGTCCGCCGTTGATCTCCGGTGCTCTCGCTCGTTCCCTAAGAGCCGCGTCGAAGAGGCCTGGCGCCCGCCGGCGCTGTGCGCAGGAAGCATTGGATCGCGTGCACAGACAAAGGCCACCGAGAAGCTCAGTAGTCGGCGTCGCGGCCTCGCTTTGATGGGGTTGCCTTTGGTTTCTTTTGAGCTCTCTGGTTCACAAAACGTCGAGGGCCCTGGTGGATGCCCGCGGCAGGATGACGCTGTTTAGCCAGAAGCTGTTAATCCAGGTGCACTTACGAGGCCACGAGGGGCATTATTTAGGACATCTGGAACAAACACATGTCTCGTATTTATTGTGCTCACTTTGTACATACGGTATTGATAGTCATCTTTACACAATGTCTTGTATATTTTATATGTTTTAGTCATTATTTATTTTGATGTTTTAATAAATTCTTACACCCACTGCTGTGTGGTCTTTTTTTCTTATGTTCCACGCAGTTTACTGTCCACTAGCAAGGTGAAGTACTTTCCTTTTTCTTTTTTTTTTTTTTTTTTTTTTTTTGGGGGGGGGGGTAATCTTTAATAGCTTTTTGCGGGTCTGTGGGCACGTTCAAGCCGATAACTGTCTTCCATAAAACGAAACGAATGAAGGAAATGATTTCGATCAGAGCTAGAACGTTAGCGAAAAAATGTTCGAAGTCCAGGCGAGCTGATGCATATTAATCATGATGTTTGAATCCTGAGCCTGGGAAAGAACTTGAAGAATAAATGAGAAGAAACAGAAGAAAGGCGACGGACAGTGTCTCAAACTCTGCGAACAACATTTCGTACAACGCTTTTCTATCCGTCTCCCAAAGTCGTCACAACGTAAAAAAAAAAAAAAAAAATGTTTTCAAGGTGACCCAATTTCTAAGCCAGTTCGTGCCGAACACACCAAGGCACAAAATTATATATTACCAGGCCTAGAAGGGAACCCAACAAAAACAGTTAACACACACACACGCACACACACATACGTACATACATACATATATATATAAGAGCACTGTAAGATCGCCGGGTTGAAAAAAACTATTTTTAGATTTCAAACAGACAAACCACCGAAACAACAGTAACAATGTTTTTTCGGTGGTTTCATGTTCATGAAAAATATGAAACACGAACTCATCATACAATTTCAGTTACAATTTCAAAAACATTTTACACTGGTTTCCTACGCGTTTCATGTCATTAGACACACTGCAAATCATTTCTGTTCCTGACCAGCCAACTGAACAATTGTTACATTCCTTAATCTGCGGCAGAAGTGGGCGGCGGAGAAAAGCTCACCGGAGAAACGCTCACCGCAGATAAGCTCACCGGAGAAAACCTCACCGCAAAACAAGCAGATGCGGAGAAAAGCTCACCGGCCTTTGAGCAAATACGGAGAAAAGCTCACCATTTTTTTTTTTTTAACTTAGCGGATTTTGCGTTAAACGTGGCAATTTAACACAATTCGCATCCGTCACTTCAAAAATGTGTACTCTTTTTTTTTTTTTGTAATATTCTTGAAGTTTTATGGGCAGATTTACTAATTCCTCAGAAATCAGTAATCACCCATTCTGTATATCAATGAAGCCGCAAGGTATAAAATGAGAACATCGTACACCGGTAAAAAAAGACATTTTATTGACAACTGACAGTGAGCCGTCGAGAGCTCTGTCAAATAAAGATGTTTGTTCTTTGCGAGCTAATATGAATAGCGATGTGTGAACCGTTTCAGCTCCAAATATTGTGTAGTACCTGATCGATAAGTAGTTGTTTCTTGATGTAAATAGTGTCAACTAGGCTGTTTTTTTTTGTTTTTTTTTTTCTGCTAATTTCACTAACAACACTTTAGTTGCGAGAACAGCTTCGTCCTGTCATGTTTGTTGTCTTCACTCCGTCGTCGTCATTTGAGCGCTTTTCATCATGTATAACCTTTACCAACTCGCCCTATTCGCTACCTTACAGAAGACTACTACTTATGGTCACGAGTAACAACGGTGCCAGCGTTAAGCTCTGAAGGTCGTGGGTGGCTCACCGCGTAGAAGGGCACTATCACACAAAGGGAACGAGAGGAAACACCAGCACGAACGGCTAGAAAACGTGCATGTCCGTAGAAGAAAGAAGCCTAAATATCCTATACTGACCGTTTTATCCTGTTTTCAAAGGTAACAAAAGCTTCAAAGAGAATTTCAGGCACCGCGTTGTTGCGCATGCACTTTCGGATTTTCGGCATTTACAGTTTTGCTTTTTAGGTTTTAGGCGGACATTACTAAGTTTTCAAACTTTTTCCTGTTCTTCAAGTTCATAAAGATTTCAGTTAGGCTTTCGTTACCTAGAAAACACTGGCCCGCAATTATTAATTTGGGAGCAATATATCCAACAAGCTTAACAAATAATACAAAAAAGGACATTTTTTTACAAAGATAACAAAGTTTAACGACAATAAATTGATATATTTTACGCATGATCCATCAGCCTCCATATGAAAAGAAGACAAAAAGAATCGGTGAGCTCTCCGCATACGCTCAATGGCCGGTGAGCTTTTCTCCGCGTCCGCCGGTTTTGCGGTGAGCTTTTCTCCGGTGAGCTTATCTCCGGTGAGCTTTTCTCCGGTGAGCTTTTCTCCGGGATTCAGCAGAAGTTGGGAGTAGTGCCTCTAGAAAATTTTCTTAAGAAACTCGGAAGAACTGATTGGCATCTTGACCGATAGTCATAGAAGGCATTGTTCGGTGATGTCCTTGGGCATCAAGGATTTGCAGGGTCGTCGAGATCAATCCGGAAAATTCACCATATTCAGGAAAACACACACACGCAAAGATAAAATGAATATTTACCGTTTTCTGCGCTTTGTTCGGCCTGCCGTAACGTCTTCCCGGCTGACATATCATCTGAACGTCTTGGCATTGCTGTAAACTTGCATCTTTTAGCCATACCACGCAATAATTTGCTTAGGTGACTTTCCGGCGCGAAGCGATTCAAGTATTGCTGCCCTTCGGTCGTATTCCCTGCTTATTTTTGAGCAAGTCGCGAATGGTTTAGCTTGCGATGGTCCGGCCGTCGAATCACGTAGCCGCAGAAGCGCAATACGACCGCTTAGCTTCACTCTATTGATGACGGACCAAATCTAGAAAAAGTCCGGATTTATCTCCGACGACCCTGTATACTATTCCCTCGAGAAGAAGAGGTTGATGAACGCGGTAAGGGAGGTTCTGGATGGAGTTCAATTGAGTTGAGTTTCAATCTGGATCGGGGGTGTCGGTGGATGGTTTTCTCACGTTAGTGGATCTGTATTCACAATGGGCGGTGGAGAAAAGCTCACCGGAGAAAAGCTCACCGCAAAACCGGCAGATGCGGTGAAAAGCTCACCGGCCTTTGAGCGGATGCGGAGAAAGGCTCACCGATCTTTTCAACTTAGCAGATTCTGCAATTGGCAATTGAACACAATTCGGATTCGGCACTTCATCAAAAATATGTCCTCTTTTTTGTAATATTACGTAATGTAATAATAAAATTTACAATCGACGGTTTTACAGTTGGAAGGTCAACAATATGTACAAAAAAAGGGGGTGCATTGGTTCTTCTGTCGCGCCAATTTTAGCTGAGATTTATCTTAAAGGGACACTGGCAGGGTATTTATGATCGCCAAGGTTTTTATTTGCACGTGACATATGAGAGCCCAACTACCCAAACAGAATTTGCGGCTCGAAATTCGTTTTCTTTCCGCTTGAAAACCGCCGATCGAGAACTGGCCGGTTTGAGCCGTGCTCACTCTCTTCTCCGTGGTCACGCGCCGTTTTCTGTGGTTTAGACACCACCACCAAAGATAATCAAAGACGTGGGTCATCAAAAGCACACACTCAATATTATAAATAAATAAAAAAAATATGATACCCATTTTTTCTGGCTTATAAAAAGCTGCAAATTACGTAGATTAAAGAAAGAAAAAAAAAGTTTCACAGAGAACCGGAAGCACTCTGTGCATTCTCTGCGTAATTCTCAACATGGGCGTCGTATCGCGGGAGTCGGGAGCTGGACGGCTGAACGAGGCGGACTAGGCGACGGCGGCGGACGACGGGCGTGGGGCCTCCACTTCTGAACTCTTCTCCGCGGTACCGGCGAATCTGTCTAGCTTCGAAAGAGAAATCTTGTACCGATCAAAACAATTCGGATAATGGAGTTAATGCACAGGTGCGAGCGAGCTGGACAAGAATGATGATGATAATCCTTGGAGAAGGGGAACAAGGGGGGACAAGGGACAAACACAAATCACCAAACACAGCTAGGTGACTGGTGCGACGCGGCCGAAAAGATCCGCCTGGTCCTGGCATCGGACCTGGAACTCTTGGTTAGCTCAGTTGATAGAGCGCTCCACTAAAAATGGAGAGCTCTCCATTTTTAGTGGAGCGCTCTACCAACTGAGCTAACCAAGAGTTTGGCGTCAGTAAAGCAAACAATGAAACGGCAAAGTCAAGCACTTCGTGTTTGACTTTGCCGTTTTCCATGCGATGTGCGTCGTGCGAATTTTTCATCTGCCTCGCACAACCGGCAAAACAAAAAAAAACCAGACAAAATAAGTTATAACCCGGTCGGGTGTAGCCACGTGACTTCCGCAACTCTCTCTTTCTCTACATTTCTTCCTCCACAGTCCAATTTCAATTTCAAGCAGTTGCACTTTTTTTATTTTAGAGCGCAGCTCTTAGGGGCCCGTTCCCGGCTTGAGCGCCGTCGCCGTCGCCGTCGCCGTCGGCGTAACCAAGGTCATCCCAAGGTCACGTGACCCCCAAGGTCACGTGACCCCTTCCAAGGTCATCTCAAGGTCACGTGACCCCACGTGACTCCCAAGGTCACGTGACCCCTCGAGGTCACGTGACTCCTCCCAAGGTCATCTCAAGGTCACGTGACCCCAAGACCCCTCGTGACCCTTTGAAGGTCACGTGACCCCCAAGTCACGTGACCCCTCTGAGGTCACGTGACCCCCGAGGTCACGTGGTCTCCTCCCCAAGGTCACGTGACCCCCAAGGTCACGTGACCCCTCCCAAGGTCATCTCAAGGTCACGTGACCCCAAGGTGACCCCCACGTGACCCCCAGGTCACGTGACCCCTCTGAGGTCACGTGACCCCCCGAGGTCACGTGACCCCCCTCCCCGAAGTCACGTGAC
The DNA here is from genome assembly GCF_016920785.2 of Ixodes scapularis. NCBI lineage: Eukaryota > Metazoa > Arthropoda > Arachnida > Ixodida > Ixodidae > Ixodes > Ixodes scapularis. The sequence goes on from NW_024609884.1 coordinate 10,857,555, forward strand.
ACCCCCCCCCCCCCCCGAGGTCACGTGACCGCCCCCCCGGAGCATATTAAAGAATGAGGGGAGGAGGAGGGGTCTACCCTCCCCTCAGTACCCTTCACTCCTCCTCCTCAAGAGCTGCGCTCCCATTCGGCGTTACAGGGATTTGTAAACGGTTTTCACTTTTTTTTTCCTTCATTAAAAATATACGCGATGTTTTAACAAAATCTTGATTAAGTAGTCTTCTAACACCAAAATAAATCGCCTGGTAAAAAAAAAAAAAGAAATTGAGGGTGTCAGTGTCTTATTAACACCTTAGACAAAATAGTGACAAGTTGGATGTAATGTCGCCAAGTGTCGGGTTTGTAATAATGAGATATACACGTTTGATGATGGCTTATCGCAATCCCATGAAAAGTTGGTGAGATCGGCGGCCCCGGAATTGGGCAGTTCACTGAAAAAAAACAGGAGTGCTACAGTTCTGCGAGGTATGTATACGCTTACAGGCATAGGCGGAGAATTTTCGATTTCCCTCTCCCATCCCGTGCGGAGATGCTGCTTCCTAACAGCTTCACAAACGCGCAGGCGCTCAGGCATCGTCAGTTACTTTTTTTTTTTTTTCTTCACGTGAAAACAGGCAACACGTCATCATTGCTCTCAATTCATATATGACATTTTTGTCCAGAGACTATTTACAGGCAAACACGTCATCATTGCTCTCAATTCATATACGACATTTTTGTCCAGAGACTATTTATTTTCTATTAAATACAGCAAAGTAGCTCCAAATGCCATATTCAGAAAATGCAAGAGCAAACGAAACGTCACTGCAGGTCACCTTCGTGCAGATAATCAGTTCGCGAATTAACATTACGCAAGCATGACTCAATTAATTAAACACAATTTGATTTTATTAGCAGAATCAAGGGAAAATGTGCAAGTACACACAATTTCAGCATAAAACATGTGGCCACAGAAGTGTATTTTACGTGAAGGGGAGGGGGGGGAGTAAGAAAATGTAAAAAAAGAAAAAAAATTTAACAAGATTTTACTGTTTCTAGAAGGTTTATTATCGCTACCTAAACCGTGTGTCCATGCATTCATCTAAAACTCCTGTCACGAAGCAATGACATGTTGACCTAATCTGATCCAATAGTCGTAGATATTCGCGTCTCCAGCTCGTTGGTCGCCCTCTCGCGGCGGAAACGGGAAGCGCTCTATAGTGAGGGTCCCCCGATTTTCCTGTTCAGCGGGTACGGCGGAACTGCGCGCGATTATGGCTCGCGAAATGTCATTACCGAACGCAAACAACACTCTTCACTGTCCCAACGTAGTGCTGCAGCCGGTGTGGGATTGTACCTTACTAAAGAGTTTTAGTATTGCGTATAGAAGCAAACGAAAGCGCTGTGCGTTTGCGTTAGAGTTGCGTGCCCCACGTTGTGCGTGCGCCACGTCGTTATGCGCCAATCCAAGACCGCAATTTTCGGCTCCGCGCACGCACTAACGCAAACACAGAGCGCTCGCGTTCGCTCTGCTAAAACTCACAACTGTGTCACCTGCTTCCAACGCCCACGCAACGTGCTGCAGTGAGCAGACGTGCAAGCAGGTAGGCGTTCCTTCGAACTGGAAAGGCTGAGATTGGCAAAACGACGGCGCGTCAAAATGAAAGTAGCTAAATTCTATTAAAAAATAAATAAATAAATCAATAAAACTTTTTTTTTCTTTTTTTTTTGGGGGGGGGGGGGGGGGCATTTGGTCTGGAAGGATTTTTTGGCGGCGAGTTTGTAACACTTGCCGATTGTCAAAAGTCGCAACTTTGATAGCAAAATATTCCTTACCCACAATTAATGTAATTTTACATGGATTTTTCGCATTAGCCAGGATGTTTTGATTGATTTTACACTATTTTTATTTTATAACTTGGCAATTAAAAATGCTGCATTTGGCACCAGTGATTATAATCAGCACTCTTTTGATTGTCATACTTGTGCCAGCGTTTGAAATTAGATCATAAGCGACAAATTATATTAGAGTTTGAAAAATTGCTTATTAAAATATCTGAATTTTAATATTATTATGCCCCCAATTAACGCCACCATCACAAAAATACGCCGTTTAACCATGATAGTCTTTACAGAAAGGTATCATTTTTTTGTTTTTCTTTTTAGCATATGAAAACCTCTGACATCGTTATCAAGATAGACCAACAGTCAAACACTGGATGTAATATAAAGTCCTATGCGTCACGCGTTGCTATAAAAAACACACACTTCAGCTGTCTGACTCGGATTCCGCCTTTGGGTTGTTGTAGTGAGAACAGCGTTTATTAATTTATACGTTTTCTGGACATAATGTAAAAAAATGATTTATTCTGTTATTCATGTGCTGGGAATAATGTTATAGCAATTAATCACCTAAATACCCAAAACCCATTAAAAGGCCCGCAGTTCATTAAGTCACATGCCAATTATCTGAGCGAGAAAAGGTAGCGCACATTAATGATCAAATTAGCAATTGCCCCCCAAAAACTCTAATTGTATAAACAATTGTTCCAAGTTACCAAATGTGTAAGCGAAACACAACCACTGAACACCAATAAGTGCATATATATATATATATATATATATATATATATATATATATATATTGTGGATTAAATTGACTGACCCCGGGATTAAATTGTGTGGCGCTTGGATTAAATTGTATGGCGCTTGGATTGAACTGAGTGACCCCGGGATTAAATTGGTCGTCGCTTGGATTAAAATGAGCGGGAAAACCCGTAGTTGGCCAGGCAGGAGAGCGGCATGGTTTCGGTTTCGGTTGACACGTGGACGAGAGATTATACACAGAGCGTATCTCATGTTTTCTGGTCCAGAAAGCGCCATTTTTAGTCTCTAAACTAACCTAAATGGCCAGACCTCGAAGCTTTCGCACAAGCACGAGACGTATAGCTTGTCTTAACGCATGCTTGTTGTATTTTTGTACTCGAACCTTTTTGTTAGCGTTTCGAGGTATGTCAACGAGCCAGTGCTGGGAATCTCGACGCTGCGAAGCTCGGGGATCTTGCTTGTGTACGAGTCAACAAGCTGTAACAACCAATAAGTATGCATACATCGAGCTCGCACCTTTACATTAGTGTTGCTGGTCAGGTAAGATTGTTTGTTTTGTGCGTCCATAGACAAAAGTTAACTTTTTTGCAATTACTGGTTTTCTTTATACGGCTAAGTATGCGAGGTAAAACTCGGAGGTGCCATTGAAAAGCTCAAATCGAACATACTTCTCGTCTCTTATCTGTACTGACCCGCAGCACTCCACGAAGCGAAGTCCCCACCCGCTTGCATTCCACTAATATTCAACATCGCGTATGGTCATAAAGTTATCCTGCCCAATCATATAGGCACATTCTCACATACAAACCGTTTTAAGAAATTAAAAGTCGAGCACTTGTGTGAAGAATGTCGCACCGTTCGTTCCAAGAAGTCCGCCGGACGGGCGTGAACGTTCTCTATGCGGTGCACCAAACGACCGAAATTATTCAAAGCGCATTTGACGGTTGCTAATGGCCATAATATTTGTTATGTGTTTGCTTTCTTCCTGCCTGAGTATGCCGAGATAATTTCAGGCACATCGTTCAGACCCAGATCTTGGGCCTCAGTAAAAGCTCGTCCAAAAAAGCTTAGCGAGGAATAGGGGACGCTTGTTAGGTCCTCCGTCATAGCTAGCCGATCTCAGTGTTTGCAAAAACATAATCTCCTATCAGCATAAAATTTGAGTGGGGGATATATGATTACACGAGGAAGACATGAGAGTAACTTTTGTGCAGTATTGAGGACGAATTTTTTGCGTTTTCTTAAAAATTAATGCGTCAACGCTGGGCTCAATTTTGATACTCCTGTGAGGATGCGGCTTGCTTCTCGCCCAATGAAGTAACAAGAAGCGGAAGTTTGGCAAACAGAATACGTATAAGGCTCAAGGTGACCAAACTTCAGTTGTAGTTCACTGGTACTAGACGGAATTATTTGAATTAAGCTCAAATGATGCACTCGTGTGGTGAGGTGGCTAAGCCACGTCTAATTACTACGTTTGCATACGCACGCACAATATCCGGTGTTTCGGGAACCAAGGGAAGTGCCCCGGTCTTCCTTTTTGTATCGCTCGAGAATTAGTGTATTGTACATTCGTGAGAAGTCAGATAATCGAAAACGCAAGCAGCGCATTCTGTCACGGCGTGATGGCATCAAAAAACACAATGGACGCAGTTTAGATGGATATATGCGCTTAAACAACAGCTGCTTACCCGAAAAATTCACCAGAAAAAAGTGAAAGCCGTTTACAACTCCCTGTAACACCGAATTAGAGCGCAGCTCTTGAGGAGGAGGAGGGAAGGGTACTGGGGGGTGAAGTGACCTGGGGGGGGGGGGTCACGTGACCTTGGGGGGGGTCACGTGTCCTTGGGGGGCCACGTGACGATGACGATGATGTCATCAGTGACGTCACTGGATGACGATGCGGACTCCGATCACGTCATCAGCGATGATGACGATGACGATGCGGATGTCGGTGACATCATCAGTGACGTCACTGATGACGTCATCCGTGATGATGAGGATGCGGATGCCGGTGACGTCATCAGTGACGTCACTGATGACGTCATCAGTTATGATGACGATGTGGATGCCGCTGAAGTCATCAGTGACGTCACTGATGACGTCATCAGTGATGATGACGATGCGGATGCCGGTGACGTCATCGGGGAGGTCACGTGACCTCAGCGTGGGGTCACGTGACCCTGGGGTGGGGTCACGTGACCCTGGGGGTGGTCACGTGATCTCGGGGGGTGTCACGTGACCTCGGGAATCACGTGACTTTGGGTGTCACGTGACCCTGGGGGAGGGGTCACGTGACCTTGGGGGTCACGTGACCTTGGGGGGGCCGCGTGACCTTGGGGGGCCGCGTGACCTTGAGGTGACCTTGGTTACGCCGACGCCGACGGCGACGCCGACGCCGCTCAAGCCGGGAACGGGCCCCTAAGAGCTGCGCTCTAATAAAGCTGCTCAATGGAAACCGAAACTGAGTGGCCAACTAGTTCCCAGAGTGCACTCCGTGGTATTTCGCCGCAATGGGGCACTTGGATTTTGGAATAAGCCTGAATCACCTAAGACGCGGCAGTTATGAGTTTTCAAAGGGCAGTTATGTGGGTGCTGCGCCAGTTGCGCCAAACTGTGCCAAGTGGCTAACCCTGCTACATCTTGCTACATTTTTACAAAATATGGGAAATCTGCGCCAAGCCTGCTCCAAAAAACCAATTTCGGTCGCCTTTCAAAACCGCAACTAAACTGAGTACCGTAATTCAACATGCGTGTGTTATGTGGCGCAAGCAGCCGCCCGACACAAAGTACCCTGCATAAATCATTCATCCGGTCTTGCATGGTTTTCCCGCCGTCTCTCGTTTCGCGCTCTTTTGTCTTGTGGGTCTCGTCTCGCGTCTTTTTTTTTTTAAATATTTTCAAGTATAGACGCGGGTGTGTGCGGACGGTTCGATGCTAGCATGCCAGGTACCAGCCATGCCGTCATGCTGTGTAACAAAACCACGTTTTTGTGTGGCGGGAGTTATATTGTGAGCTGAAGGCACTCGCTCCTGAAAGCAATGGCCATGGGAAAACTAATTGGCTCCTGCCTTCCAGTCACTGTCTTGGCTGCTCCAAAAGCCACTTTTGCTGCTCCAAAACACTGTTTTGGTTGCTCCAAAGGCCACATTGGCTGCTCCAAAACACTGTTTTGGCTGCCCCGAAAGGTGCTCCAAAATGGTTCAGCCCATTCACATCACTGAAAGGGTTATCGCAAACAGAGGGCCCTCATACTGTCTGACTTGCAGCTTTTTTGCGTACAGATCTGGTAGATGTGGTGTACTCCCCGAACCTTACACTGCCATGAGATGGCACAGTTTTGGCGTTTTTTTTGTGCTATTCCTGCAGCTACTAACCGAACTCCCGGTCGACATTTTGAATCCTCTATCACTACCCTGCCTGAGGAAGGTATCCCAGCCGCTTTGGTTACTGACTAAATTTTATTTGAGTGACCGGGAATAGATCACTGTTTGGGCAACCGAGTGGCCAGCATTGTCTTGGTTGCACGGTACCTCGCATGCCATTATAAGCGTGAAGACAACATCGACGCGTTTTCACATGTTACTCCAAAAGGGCATTGGCTGGCCATACATTTTACTGCTTAGGTTAGTCACCTAAATTATCACTTTCCACCACACTGTATACGATGAGGAACTGAGGAAGAGATGAGAGTGCTCGAGCTCTGATTGTAAGGATTAGTGGGTAAACGTAAAGGCTAGCTGCCTTTGCCTCTCTGTCTCCTTCTCATCAGAGCGAACACCGTTTTGTGACGGAGCTTTATTCAAGTAAGTTTAGAAATATTCCTGTTCTCCCAAAACGTTTTGGTTGTACTGACCAAGGGCCCTAATCTGGACATTTGGCAAAAAAGTCGGCGAGAAATCGCCAAGGTCAAGTGCGGCGTTGGCCAATCACGGCCGCCAGATTTCTCGCCGTCTTTTTTGCCAGATGTTCAGATTAGGGCTCCAGGAATAGGTGGCAAATCATTGACAACTTGGAGCATGGGCAAAAAAAAACAAAAAAACACTAGGTTTTTGCCTTTACAATTTTTTCACCGCAGTGGTCAGTGTTTCCTCGAGGTGAGCAGCTCACAGAATTCTAATTCTCTGATCTTCGAACGCACTGGTTCAGAGTGAAAAAAAGAAAGACCGACGAACACAAGTGTCAAATTCTTGCAAGGAATCGTCACTCGTGTAGTCTTTGTCTGTTCTAGCCTCGAGAGGTTAGTCACGCGAAAGACGACAAAACAGAAGTCGAAAAGCGGGTCAAAGTTTTTGGCTCAGAATGTCGCAAAATAAAAGAAAGAGTGCAATCGACGCACCACAGTCGCATGGGAGTTCGCTTCTAGAGAGCAGTACGCTCGTGTTATGGTTTACCAATTAAAGCGGTTCAGTGGCTGTAACTATAGCCAGCCGGCGCAACAACCAGGCGGCGCCAGCAGTGTGAGAGCCCACGGTTATACCATAGAGTAATATAGTAAACGTAAAGCGAGGACACAGGAGCCGATTCGCGGCCCAGATAGTGCGTTTAATACCCTCCGCTACGTGGCGCTTTTCTGCAATTTGGTTAAAATTAATTAAAACTCTTTCTGTGAAAAGTATTTATCCTTTAAATGGCAATGCTTTAAAATTGTTTAAAGTACCTGAAATGACTAAATAGTTTAGATTGAATACGTCACAAAACCACGTGATGAATGGCGCCTGCCGTGGCCTGCCTGCTTGCACGCCGTCGCCTCTGCTCGTTCCTGCGTCGTTCGTCTGTGCCGTGCGTGCCGTCCATCTGTGCTTTCTGCTGCATCATGTTCGGTCGACTTTGCATCAATCAAGGTGACGCATGACCGCCCGCGTGCTCGCATGCTCGGCGTGAATTCGTGGAGCCGATCGGTTCGAGCTTCTCGCGCTGTTGTTTCTGCCAGGCTGTCTGGCTGCACTTGAACGTGTGTGCATGTTGATTTCGATGAGATTGTTTTAAAAAAGAATATAACTTACGACCCGGCACACGACATTGTCCATGGGTTCACAGATGACGGTGTTGAACGACCCTCTAACATTGCAGATAGAGCCTTGGTTGTTATGCTGTCTGAAATTTCCAGGAGGTGCGTTTAGCCCCTTGCATACACTGTTGTGCACACTTCAACAACGTCTTCTGCTTAACGCAGTCTCCTCATTTCTCTCATTCAGGAGCTTAAAGGGGCGGTGCATCGATATTCAATTGGAATGTTTTTCACTTTACACGAGCTTGCTGGCACTAGTGGGACTCAAGGATACTCGCACGCAACGCCACTGACCAACAAACTCCTTTGTTGCGCTGTAACTCCGAGGACAAAACCGAGTGTTTTCATTCAATCTCTCCTTCGAAAACCCTGATGACGTAGCTGGGCGGTAGCAGTACCGCCCAGTGACGATATTTGAATACGGCTCATAGATTGGACCCGAGAATGGCGTGGACACTCGATTTGGGCTCGTGATAATCAATAGCTCGAGAAACATTCGGGTAGTGTCCTGTGTCCAATCGCTGCAATGACAACAGCCGAACCATAACAATGTCTGGAACTCAGCGCGTGTCCTGTGCCATGCCAATTCCAGCGCATGGCTATGATCAACATTGGCGGCATATAATCGGCTCCAGATCACGGGGCCGCTTGTTCTGGCTGCGAGTTGAGGGAGTAAACTCTGCTCGTTTTTCTTTATTTTTTTTCTGAAACTTCGATTGCGTGTGGTGAAAACGAACGGGTATTTCACAGATCATTAATGTCAGGGATTCGTCCTAAGCGGTATTTTAGTAAAAGACAAATATCAGTGCATCGCCTTTTTAGGACTGTTGGCTTCACAGTAAAGGCTGTGGTCTGTGGTTAGGGAGCTTCAAACGTAAGCTTGGTGTGTGTGATGATAAGCCATTTTTTGAAGTTGACAACGAACACGCTTACTTTGTCTTTAATGTTCCGCACCTTCCCAAAACAACCAAGAGCAATCTCCGAGCCTACAAACTTTGCATTGGAAATGAGGTCATTGAGTGGGTCTTCTATTGTTGAACTTTATTGTTCTATCCATGAGATGAGCTTGCAATTGGCTCCGAAACTGACTGAGAGACACATTTTTTCAAGAACCTTTTAGAGCGCAGCTCTTAGGGGCCCGTTTCCGGCTTGAGCGGCGTCGTCGTCGCCGTCGGCGTAACCGCGCGGTGCATCATGGGAAATGTCCCATAATGCACCGCGCGAGCCCCCCACCGGGGTCACGTGACCCCCCGAGGTCACGTGACCCCGGTGGGGGGCTCGCGCGGTGCATTATGGGACATTTCCCATGATGCACCGGGGTCACGTGACCCCCCGATGTCACGTGACTCCCCTGAGGTCACGTGACCCCCGAGGTCACGTGACCCCCTCCTCGAGGTCACGTGACCCCCGCCGATGTCGCGTGACCCCCCGATTACGTCATCGTCACTGATGACGTCACCGGCATCCACATCGTCATCATCACTGATGACGTCATCATCAATGATGACGTCACCGGCATCCACATCGTCATCGTCATCATCACTGATGACGTCACCGGCATCCCCATCGTCATCATCACTGATGACGTCACCGGCATCCGCATCGTCATCATCACTGATGACGTTACCGACATCCGCATCGTCATCATCACTGATGACGTCATCAGCGACGTCACTGATGACGTCACCGACATTCGCATCGTCATCATCACTGGTGAAGTCATCAGTGACGTCACTAATGACGTCATCGGTACCCGCATCGCCATCGTCACTGATGACGTCATCAGTGACGTCAGTGATGACATCATTGGCATTGGGGGTCACGTGACCCCCCCTGGTTAGTTTAACCCCCCCCCCCCGGTGCCCTTCCCTCCTCCTCCTCAAGAGCTGCGCTCTAATTCGGCGTTACAGGGAGTTGTAAGCGGCTTTCACTTTTTTTGTAACATGGAAGAAAATTGTGTCGCACAGGTACTGAGTGCCTCACTCTTTCTTGCAATCATATCCGTTGTTTATGCCAAGGATCTTCCTGAGGCGGTCATGGCTACAGCCTATTTCTGTGATAGGATGTGCTTACTTTTTGATTGTCTAAATAATAAAAAAATTCAAGAAGACAGAGCAGAAGTTGCGTCATGCTATTGTGAAGGGAGAATCTGAAATACTTGATTTTCTCCACCAGTAACTCGGATGGATTTCAGCATGGCAGTTCCAAAGTAGGAGACAGCCATAAGCCATCATTGGGTGGCAAGTTACTATAAAAAGTGTCCTCAAGCTCTCGGATGAGCTTTCAAGCAGCCATGACTTTAAGTTCTTACTTACACGACGCCTGCCGCAAGGCACACTTGAGAACGTTTTTGGAGCTATATACGGCAAATGCTGGGCTGCTACACAAACCCAAATGTGTATCAGTTCACCTAAGGACTAAAACACCTCCGGATAAAGAAACTGTTCAAACTGTCGGACAATGAAAACGTAGAGGACGACAAGGCTGGGACCTTATAAAGGAGTTGCAAATATCTTCGCACCATGAAAGTTTAATTTCAGACATTGTGGAATGTCTTCCAATTAATAACTTCCCGCCACTAGAGGATATTTCTGAGCTGGCATCAGACATCAGGTCTAACATAATTGATGACTCGTCCACTTTTTTATTACGTTTGGGGCTATTTGATCAAGCTTTTGCTCTAACAGACAACCTACAGCTGTGGCTGTTTACAGCTGCTATCGGATGAGTCTAATAACTTGACCAGGCCTCACCAGTACTGTCTTGTTCCTAAAGCATACCACGTGCCTGAAAAATTCTTCGGGAACTTAGTAGTACCATCGCAAGCTGCCTTTCATTTCATTCAGCAACTAGAAAATCACTTTCTTCCCATTATAGAGAGTGTGACACATGTTCGAGGAGTGTGTGCCGCCTTGTATAGAACACTTTGAGGTCTGGGTGGTTTTAGCCTTCGCCCAGAGGAGTACCACAAAAAGTTTTAAAAATTGTTTTGCAGAATACGCTTGTGTTGACATGTTTGATTTCTTAACCGGAATTTGGACAAAGTTCGGTTGCACTCTTCAGTGGCTAGTAAGCAACGAGACAGGTTTAACTGTTAATAGTGTATTAACAGAGGCGGTTGCCAAACCAAAAACAAAAAGTGCTTATTAAGTGGGCGGTGCAGCCTGCTCTCCAAACATTTGTTTCCCCTTTTTCCAGCGAATGTGTATCACGGCTCCCTAACAAAAATATTTGTCCACTTTCTACAAAATTTCGATAGAAAATAGTGTATAGAGGCTAAAAATATTTGAAAGAAAATGTATCCACTTTTGTATCCACTGTCCATAGTTTTTTAGCCGCTTTTTTCTGGAGCCATATTTCTTTTCTGAACAAATTCGGGGAATGTTTAGGGACGTTGAATCTTGTCAGATTTCGAATAGAGTTCTCATTGTTTGGTAATGGCTCGCCCGCAGTGAGTTTGAGGCTATGCAAATTGGTGTTTTTTTTATATTTGCCGGAAATCGGGAATTTGTACTATCCGGTGTGTGCTTCGCACTGTTATTATACTCTTATCACTGGTAATGATAGCGATGTCTTATTTATTTTTGCACTAACTTCCCGTACCCGAGTCGGCGTGAAAGTGAATGTATCATACAGCATGTTGTCCGTGGAAAGGTTTTGTTAACTTGGTTCCGCTAAGAATCTATTACGAAGTGTACGATATGCCGAAGTCCTTCATATTCATTTATTTTTGTGAGTATCGATCTCTTTTGTATAAAACATACAGAGTTTCTGAAGTAAATGATGTATACATGAATGTGGTCCAATAAAATGTGTTCGAACCACTTACTGTTGTTGACCCCCAAATGCTCCACCAGCCAGGAGTCAATGCGGCGATTGTGTAACTTCAATGCTTTACAATGGAAAAAGAACAAGAAATATATATACTTCTGCTTTGTGAAGTAAGTTGAAATATTGTTTGACAGATTTTGCATGGAAACTATCGTAATAAATAAACCAAAGGTGCGTCAGTATAAAAAAAAAAAAAAAAAAGAACAACAGCGGCTTCGGGAGTCAAGGAGCTCCCGAGAGCCGAGCGAGGCGAGGAGGAGAGAGAAGGGTACCGGAGAACCGGAGCAGAAACGCCCAAACCGAAACCGAAACTAACTTGACCGGAAACGGAATCAGATTATACTTAATACCGCGCGCTAGGAGCACTACCTGTCACTAGTCTATCTGGGCCGCTGGGGCCAATGGCAGCGTCCGCTCTTTACCTTGTGTATATTACTCTATGGTTATACCCTGTCCCGTTGTAACTTGGCAAAGGGGGAACGATAACCGCCACATTGCGTGCCGACGGCTTCGAGCGTATACGAGCCCAACGCACGCATATTGGAGCATGACACAGCGAAAAGCCAGATACTCGTTCGGAGTAAAAACGCACTCCGGTGATACGTAATAATAGTCACGCTCCGACTGGCTCAACAGGGCGTATAGCTTCCGCCGTACTGGCACGTTACGCGATCGCGGCTTCCTGGCCTTCCCAGCATTTCTTGCTTCAGACACTAGGCGAAGCGGCACCACCAGAGCTCACGTTTGAACGATGCAGCCGCCACTGCCCGGCTTACCCAATGTTTCTCGCTTCAGTTGCTAGATGGCACCAAACCAAACAGCATTGCAGGTTGCCCTATACCCCGTTTCGCACGCAGCACGAGCGCAGCTGACACTGTGAACCGATCAGGCCAATCGAGAAGCACCAAAAATGCACCGTCGTGGTATTTTTTTTAGGTACGCTATTATCGCAGGATCACGGCGCATTCACTGTGCATAAATTGTTCGGTCAAACGCACAAAGACGACGAGTCGTGATGACGCTCTTTCGGCATCGCTTCCCCGTCGCTGTCGGATTGCGTAGCGTCGGCTGCACTCGGACTTGGGTCTCTAAACTCGTCAAACGCAGAGTTGGTTCCGAAGTTGACGGAGCGCACCAATCGGAATATCACGACGATGACTTCGCACTTTTTTCGCCGACGCCCAATCGGCGCACTCCGCAAACTTTCGGCTGCAACTTTGTGTTTGCCGAGTTTAGGGCCCTTGGTGGTAAAACGGCCAGTAGGGACCATACAGGAATCGAATGGAGACTGCAGAAATAAAAGGGCCCGATCGTTCAGAAGGAAATCAGACCGCCGATTGGGTGGTTTGATTATCCAGTGGTTGGCAGTGATTCGTCGTTACACCTCAACGCCTTTCCAGCGAGCGCCGCTTGTCTCTTGTCGAAGATTTTACTTTGAGAGGGGTGTATCCGTCGGATGGGCCAGAAGCAGCGACCCCGAGTAAATACTGGACTTGTGCCCGTTACTTGAAAAAATGTAATGGATTACAATTACCGAGCCTCAAATGTAATGGATTACCATTACAAATGACTTTCGCTGGAAAGTGACGGATTACTTTACTCGTTACGCTACAAATTACTTTCGCGTTACTTTTATCGTGCACTTATCGAGAAAACAATAAAAACAATTTTTGTACCTCCACAAATGTTCGGAACATTACTTACCTTTGCTTTTTCGCCAGCATTATGGTAGTTCTCGTAAAAATAAAATATAGCATTTAAGATAAAGAATGTGGGTGCACCCAGTGTTGGACAAAATACTCAATAAAAGTATTTAAGTTATTAAATACCTGCTTCATAAAGTATTTAAAGTACTACTCAAGTTACTTTCACTGTAAAGTATCTTGAGTAGAGTCCAAATACTTAGACATGTAATTCAATTACTTTTGAAGATACTTCCGCACTGCGTAACTTGTATCGACGTCAGTGACAAAGACAATTATACAGCTGCGCAAATCTGGATTACCGGAATGGTTTATTAGCACGCAACGTAAAAAGAGCATCATTGTCACGAATGACAAATGATGAGGCGGCGAATATCTGAAGAAACTAAACGTTGAATGGGGCAAACTTCTGCCCAAAAACAAAATAACGAAAGGCTAGCGTGGCAGGCATCGATGTCGGCGAAACAGCAGGATCGATTTGTTAGAATCATCTAAGAATCACCCAGACTAAATCATTTCAAAGCACACAAAAGATTAGGTGACCTCAGACAATCAATAATTGGCTGGTATGACATTGCAGCTTTTAATGTAGGAATTTAACTTAGCCAATTCATAGAAACTGGTCCGTTAGGAAGCGCAGCCCTCAATTGCACTGTGCAGTGGTTTAATTTATACGACATATATTTTAAATCAATAAATCAACATTGAAAAATTAAATAAAGAAACCATTAATAAAAAATAAACCCATAATCAAATAAAAATATCTTTAATAATATAAATGATTACTAAATTTAATAAACAAGTCATAACTTAACAAACACTTCCTTAAATAAATAAATAAATATTTTGACTTGCTACTTTTATTTAAACAAATGACATTTAACATAAATAAATATATGAACAAAAAATATTGGTTCCACAGGCTGGTGAACTGGTTCGTACAAACTGTTATGGATCAAAACAGTTTGAAGTAAGCAATTAACTGGTCCCAGTTGAACCCTACTTGATCCCCAACTGGGAATGGTGAGACCATTGATCCCCACCAGTTGGCACCTCAGCTGGTCCCAGTTAGCTCAGTTTTGTTCCCCAACTGGGAATAGCCAGACCAGTTGACTCCCAACTGGGAGTGGTTACAACCAGTTGCCAGTTGGCCCCTTAGCTGGTTCTGGCGCGCTTTCTGAGTCAGAACCGGTCAGAACCATGCGGTTTGGTTTGGACGGTGCCAGCTTCAGGCGAGCGCGTCTTCATTCCTTTGCTTTCGTGATGCCGTTTCGTGTGGAAGCTGGGATTGCTGAGCTAATGAACCTTTGGTAAGGTAGTATGCCAGCAATGAAAGAACCGTCAACATGACTCGGCTGACTGCTTTCGCGGCTGCGTGTGAGCAGTACTTGAGTATTAAGATGAAGCGAAGGGCCATCCGTACGCTGTTGAGGTCTAGAAAGACGCTCGGCAAGTACGCCACCACTGTGCGACAGATGTACGCTCCGACGGCCGGGACTTCTTCGAGTCCTTCTGTATGTCAAGAACCAGGTAAGTTATGCTAGCTTTTATTTGGTATGTTTAGTATATTTTTCATCATATGTACCACCGCATAAATATTGCCGCGCGCCAAGTAGGCACCGCGGCCGTAGCACAACGGTTATCGCGCTTACCTCCCACGCGAAGGGCCAGGGTTCGATTCCTGGCCGCAGCTACGCATTTTTGTTTACACTGTAATGTGATGTTCTAGTGAATTCGAGAACCGTCTAGCTGATTCGAGGTTAGAATGTTCTCCGCGTCGAACCTTCTACATCGAACGCTCCAGAAGCCAACGCGTGTACAAAAGCGGCTCCGCCTGGCAAGCAGGATTCAGTCTCGCCCCAGCGTTCGACTCTGCTGCCACACCGACTTCGACGCCCGCGACGCTCTATTATTATCTTTTGTACTCTTTTATTTTTGGCACAAGTTCGCCACATTAAACGTTTATTTCTTCTTGTTTATTTGTTATTTTTGGTCACTACCCGTGACACTTTGGTGGAGGTGCGGGGTACCGCATGCCCGTGCAGCGTTCCCCTCCAAGGGACCGCAGTGCAAGTCCGATTCCCGGCTCGGTGAGAAGACCACTCACCGCAGAACCTGAAATTCGGACCAGCCGCCGCACCAAAGGAGAGGATCCTGAGTACGGTTTGCTCCTGGACAAGCCCAAGCCGCAGAAGACGACGATGGCCAACCAGTCGCAAGCCCCCGCCGCTTCTCCCGTCGTCTACATGCCCGTCGCACCGCGGACAGCTGCCCCCTTCCACGGTGAACCCTACGAAGACGTCGAAGACTGGATTGACCAGTATGAACGCGTTGCCCGCCATAATGGCTGGACCGACGAGCAACGCCTGCACAACGTCTTCTTCTCGCTTGAGGGAACCGCCAAGCACTGGTACGAGAACCATGAGTCCTCTTTGACGTCGTGGGACATCTTCAAGACCGACCTGAAGACTACGTTCGTCAACCACCACCGCCGAGAGAGAGCCGAGGACCTACTGCGAACCAGGATCCAGGGCCCCAATGAAAGCGTCACGAGCTTTGTGGAAGACGTGCTCCGCCTGAGCTCCCGCGCCGATCCCCAGGCCACCGAGGGAAAGAAGTTGCGCATTTTGATGCGGGGCGTGAAGGACGACATCTTCGGAGGCCTCGTCCGCAACCCGCCGGCAACCGTCGACGCCTTCGTCAGCGAGGCGACAAACATCGAGCGCGCCCTCCAAGCGCGCGCTTCTCACTACCAGCGGCAGCCAAGCGTCACTGCAACCGCGCTGCTTAGCGGTGAAAACGTGCCTGGTACGGACATCCGCGAAATTATCCGGGAGGAACTGCGAAGGTTGCTGCCAACCACCAGCCGTCCGCCAACCATTTCCATCGCCGAGGCTGTCCGAGAAGAAGTGCATCGCGCGCTCCAACCAGACGTTCCCGTCACCAGGGTGGCACCGGAGGAACCGACGTTGAGCTACGCCGCCATGCCCCGACGACCGCCGCAAGCCTCCCGCCAAGCCACGGCGCCACCCCGAAGAGACGCCCCAACGCCGCAGTACCCCCGACGGCAGGAAGATCAGGCGCACGTTCCCCCAGAGCGACCTGCGCCGAGGAAGACAGACGTCTGGAGGACGGCCGACCGACGCCCGCTGTGTTA
The DNA here is from genome assembly GCF_016920785.2 of Ixodes scapularis. NCBI lineage: Eukaryota > Metazoa > Arthropoda > Arachnida > Ixodida > Ixodidae > Ixodes > Ixodes scapularis. Next base: position 10,873,839 of record NW_024609884.1, read on the forward strand.
CCACTGCGGGGAAGCTGACCATGTGTACCGCCGATGCCCATACCGACGACTCGGGCTGCGCGGATTCCACCCAAGCGACCCGCGCCCCCGGTATGGTGAACGCCCTCGGGAGATCGACGAGTACCTGCGACGACACCAGTCCCCCGAGCCTGCGTCACGCCGAGAGTTCCGGTCGCCGTCACCGCGACGTCCAGCTTCGCCGATGCACCGACCCCGACGTGAAAGCCTGTCACCCCTCGCTCCTCGCCGGGGAAACTAGGCGCGGCAACCCCTGGAGGTGGAGTTGCCGAAGACGACCGACGCCAAGATCCTCCACGAACGTCAGAGGGCCGCCACTCAAACGCTACCAGAAATCGAAACGACGCCCCTGCAACGGTGTCCAATAACCTAAACGTCGTCATCGACGGCCACGACGCATCAGCGCTCGTGGACACCGGAGCAGACTACTCAGTCTTGAGTGGGAGGCTCTCCCGCCGCCTTCGAAAAGTCACCACGCCGTGGGATGGACCACAAATACGAACCGCCGGAGGGCACCTCATCACACCAGTCGGGAGATGCACTGCTCGCGTCGAGATCCACGGTGAGACGTGCCCTGTTAAGTTCGTCGTTCTGCAAGACTGTTCACGAGACGTTATCCTCGGAATGGACTTTCTCTGCGAGTATGGCGCCGTTATCGACCTCGGGGCAAACCAGCTGACACTGCGAAAGCCTGTTTTACCGTCGGTGGAGACCAAAACGACGTCAACCGCGATCCGAGTTATCGCCGACCATGTGAACTTACCGCCGCGGTCGAGTGTTTTCGTCCCCGTCATAACCGACGCAGCCATGCACGGTGAAGCTCTTCTGGAAGGCAACGTCCAACTGCTCCTTGAGAAAGGAATTGGCGTCGCACGAGGCGTAACGGATCTCCAAGAAGGACGTACAACTGTTCTTGTAACGAACTTCCGAGAGGAGCCGCAGCACCTAACGAAGGGTACCACTGTGGGCCACATTGAGGAGCTTCAGGCGCCAGTCGTGGTCACCGCAATCTCCGTAGAAACCTCGTCGTCACAGCAGAACAGCACGCCGCCGCCACTCGACATCGACCCCGAGCTCCCAGCTACGAAGCGCCGGCAACTGATTGATCTCCTTGCCGAATACAGCGACTGTTTTGCCACGACATCGAAGATTCGCCAAACACCAATGGCGAAACATCGCATTGTTACCGACGACGACGCACTTCCTGTCCACCAGTCGCCGTATCGAGTCTCCTTAAAGGAAAGGAAAGTGATTCAAGATCAAGTCCAGGAGATGCTCGACGACGACATAATTCAACCCTCAAGAAGCCCATGGGCGTCCCCAGTCGTCCTTGTAAAGAAGAAGGACGGAACCCTGCGGTTCTGCGTGGACTATCGTCGACTGAACGCTGTGACGAAGAAGGACGTCTATCCGCTCCCCCGCATTGACGATACGTTAGACCGACTGCGCCACTCCAGATATTTTTCGTCGATGGATCTGAAGAGTGGCTACTGGCAGATTGAAGTCGACGAACGCGACCGGGAGAAAACTGCCTTCGTCACTCCCGACGGACTGTACGAATTCAAAGTGATGCCGTTCGGGCTTTGTACTGCGCCAGCCACCTTCCAGCGTGTGATGGACACCGTGCTGGCAGGTCTGAAATGGCAGAGCTGCCTCGTCTACCTCGACGACGTCGTGGTATTTTCACGAGATTTCGACGAGCACCTGAAACGACTTCGAGCCGTGCTTCAAGCCATCAAGACTGCCGGCCTGTCACTCAAGCCAACAAAGTGCCGATTCGCCTATGGTGAACTTAAGTTCCTTGGCCACGTCGTGAGCAACAAAGGTGTTCTCCCTGACCCTGAGAAGACCCGCGCCGTGGCTGCATTTACGCCGCCGTCTGACAAGAAGGCCGTGAGAAGATTCCTCGGACTTTGTGCCTACTACAGACGATTTGTTCGGGACTTCGCCAAGCTGGCCGCACCGCTGACGCACCTCACGAAGGACGCCGTAAAGTTCGAATGGACAGACGAACACCAGCAGTCATTCGATGAGCTGAAACGAAGACTCCAGACGCCCCCGATTCTTGGCCATTTCGATCAGTTCGCTGACACAGAGATCCACACGGACGCCAGTAACACCGGACTTGGCGCAGTGCTAGTTCAAAGGCAGGACGGGGCAGAGCGAGTCATCGCATACGCGAGTCGGACGCTGTCTAAGGCGGAGAGGAACTACTCTACAACTGAAAAGGAGTGCCTTGCTGTCGTCTGGGCAATAACAAAGTTTCGCCCATATCTGTATGGAAGTCCTTTTCGCGTGGTCACGGACCACCACTCGCTCTGCTGGCTCGCGAATCTGAAAGACCCCTCCGGACGCCTCGCCCGGTGGAGCCTACGACTGCAGGAGTTCGACATGACCGTTGTGTACAAGTCCGGCCGGAAGCATCATGACGCCGACTGCCTGTCAAGAGCTCCTGTCGAGGCCGGTCCTGCCTGTATCGAAGACGACGACGATGAGTGTTTCCTCGGTGCTTTGGACGTCAGCGACATGGCAGCACTCCAACGAGACGACCCTGAACTGCGAGCATTCATCGATCACTTAGAGGGACAAGCGAGTTCGGTTCCCCGTGCTTTCTTAAGAATCCTGCATACATTTTCCATGCGGCGAGGGGTGCTGTACAAGGAGAACTTCGTCAACAACAACACAGCATGGCTGTTGGTTGTTCCTGCCAGCCTTCGAGACGAAATATTCCAAGGATGCCATGACGACCCAACGGCTGGACACCTTGGCTACAGCAGGACGCTCGCCAGGATTCGAGAAAAGTACTACTGGCCGAGGCTACCGAAGACCGTTCACCTATACATTCGATCATGCCACGAGTGTCAGCGACGCAAGAAACAGCCAACGAAGCCGTCAGGACTTCTGCATCCGATTTCTCCCCCGTCTATGCCGTTCCAGCAGATCGGAATGGATTTACTTGGCCCTTTCCCATCGTCAACGTCGGGAAACCGCTGGATTATCGTCGCCACCGATTATCTCACACGGTACGCCGAGACGAAAGCAATTCCAGCAGGCACGGCTGTTGAAGTCGCCAAGTTTTTCATTGAGTCCATTGTCCTCCGGCACGGCGCCCCTGAAGTCCTCATCACAGACCGTGGATCTTCGTTCATGGCCCAGCTGACGCAAGAGATCCTTCGTCTCAGTGGCACCGGCCATCGTCGAACCACTGCATACCACCCACAGACCAACGGGCTGACCGAGCGACTCAACAAGACGATCGCCGATATGATCTCTATGTACGTCGACGTAGAACACAAGACGTGGGACGAGGTGTTGCCCTACGTCACGTTCGCCTACAATACGGCGGTTCAGGAGACCACTGGATTCACCCCTTTCCAGCTGGTACACGGTCGGAAGGTCACGACCATGCTGCCCCATGAGCCATCTGTAAATGAGTGCGACGACGCCCAGGCGGTTGCTCAACACGCCGAAGAAGCCCGCCAGCTCGCCCGAATCATGATTCAAGACCAGCAACGCGTCCACGCGGGCCGCTACAACCTTCGTCGCAAGGACGTTCACTTCCAGCCCGGAGACAGGGTGTGGGTGTGGACGCCCATCCGTCGCCGCGGCCTCAGTGAGAAACTGCTGAAACGGTACTTTGGACCATACAAGGTACTTCGTCGCCTCGGCGAGCTGAACTACGAGGTGATGCCTGACGGAACAAGAACATCATCACGCCGCCCACCACGACCTGAAGTCGTCCACGTCGTGCGCCTGAAGCCTTACTACGCTCGATAGGACTGTGGATCTTATGTGTTTCAAATGACTCTTTAGTTTGCCGTTCTCTTTATGGGCTTTGTTTTGTGTTGCATCGAGGCGATGCACTTTTTAAGGGGGGGAGTAATGCCGCGCGCCAAGTAGGCACCGCGGCCGTAACACAACGGTTATCGCGCTTACCTCCCACGCGAAGGGCCAGGGTTCGATTCCTGGCCGCAGCTACGCATTTTTGTTTACACTGTAATGTGATGTTCTAGTGAATTCGAGAACCGTCTAGCTGATTCGAGGTTAGAATGTTCTCCGCGTCGAACCTTCTACATCGAACGCTCCAGAAGCCAACGCGTGTACAAAAGCGGCTCCGCCTGGCAAGCAGGATTCAGTCTCGCCCCAGCGTTCGACTCTGCTGCCACGCCGACTTCGACGCCCGCGACGCTCTATTATTATCTTTTGTACTCTTTTATTTTTGGCACAAGTTCGCCACATTAAACGTTTATTTCTTCTTGTTTATTTGTTATTTTTGGTCACTACCCGTGACAATATAAACGTGAAGCGTGCACCATCTCAGTGAATTAAGGTACTGTACTTTCGCGAGAGGGCAAATTCACAAGGTTTAGTCTTGTAATACTAACGTCTAAACGCTTGGCTGACTACATGAAGGTACTTTGCTTCCCCCTGCCCCCGCTCTCGCGATCGCGTGCGAGACAAGAACAAGAGCTGTCTTTGCCTTTAGCGGTGTGTACTACCATAGGTACCATCACGTGGGTTTAAAGGCTGCTTGCACGTGAACACCGCAGGTATACTCGCTGCACTAGCTGTCTGGCATGCTTTGTACAGGTGAATAATCACAATCAGGGATCACTACTTTTGTCACATCTAATGCAAACGACTGAATTTTCGTGAATTGGTCCCAGAAGCTTTTGCCCGATGGTACGGGTCGCTTTGAGAAATTCGTCAAATATCGAGCTATTGCAAATAGTCCTTTATAGTATTTGTGCAGGTGCAAGCCTTTTCCGTGCATGTAACGATGTGTAAGAATCAGTAATTTCTTTTTTGCACTTTTTTTCTAGTGCTGTAAGTCAACAGTTCATGTGTGTATAAATGCTTTCCTGAGTCCCATCTGTTCAATAGTGCATGTAGCCAGTTGTGTTTGTGTATTTTCAAGGTTTGAGCATCTCCTGTCTCCCGTTGCTCCACTGCTGACCAAGGAGACTACGAGCGCCGACAACACTATCTCTGCAGGAGAAAGGCTATGCAGTCTGCAACGGTAAAGCATTCTTCGCCATATTCCACCTAAATCACAAATTTCAAGGATCTTTATTCAGAAGCCAAGCTTTGTCATGCCATTTTTCCCGTTAACTGCATATAGCATCCTCAGAAGCAATAAAACTGTGTATGGAGCGTACGGTCCTTACAGCACACGGAGAGATATATCCACATGCTCTGTGAAATTATAGCTTACACTTGCGAAGCTGGCAAAGCCAGCCAGGGTTGTAAGTATGTTCCATTGTTAACCCCGAGTGAGGTGCACCATAGCCTCCTCTATACGGAGAAAGCCTGGCACATCGACGACGGAGCCATGGGGCGCGCCGCCGCAGGAAAAAGGAGAGGAGGATCGCGCCGAACGGTGACCAATATGGTAGCGCAGAGCAGAAAGGACAAAGATAGTCTGCGAGCGCTTGGGTCATGAGCGGCCGCTCCCCGAACCGCGCTTGTTTTTGTGTTTTCGTCACCGTCGTTTTCGTACTCCGGGAGAAACGGGCGCGGCGATTCGAAAGGGCGCGGGCAACAATCAATGCACCATGCCGGTGGCGTCAGCAGAGCTGTCGGCGTGCCAGCGGAGTGCGTCGTCGTCGGACCATCGTATCGTGCCGCGAAAGAAACACAGTTTTGACTAAACGAAACCGACGGCCGCGATCGTCGGTTTCGCGTTCAAGGACCGTTGCGGATATGCGGGCGCAGGGAGAAACGGGACAGGGTGGACGTTGAGTTTCTCCTCTCCACGATAGCGACAAGAAAAGAGAGTGAGAAAAAAAAGTGTTTCTGCGTTTGGCCGCTCGCTCTTGCGTGGCGCTAGCAGGCAAGGTTTTCTCCGCTCCCCGTTTCTCCGCCCCTCCTTTCCCATTTACGGCGGCCGTCTTTTCTCGCGACGCGCCAGGCTTTCTCCGTATAGAGGAGGCTATGGGTGCACATACTTTCTGCAACAACACCAGTGTGGGTTCCGGATCCCACCCCGACACAGTTTGAGGAGGTCCACGTTGTGCTAACTATTCTGTCCCCCCTTTTTCACTAACAGGCGTTTGCTTGGAGTGCATGTTTCAATTGTCAGACATTCAACCTACTTTTACTGCGTGATAACTTTCGTGCATGCATTGTATGCAGCATCTGTTGCTTGCTGCCCATGATGTTCTCTTTCCACTGCATAACACCAGCTGGCCGGGGCACTCTGCTCCTTGGTTTGGCTCGTTGCTGAAAGCGTTAGGGGTGTTCCTCGCTCACAGCTGTCTTGAGTCACATGGCATGCTTGCTTTTCTAACCTCATGTCGTGGTTGTGGGTCTGAGGGTGCTTGCAGGTAAGTTAGGTATGATGTTTGTTCTGCACGTGTGCAAAGACGTTGCGAGCTTCCTTGTGAGCGTCGTGTTTACAGTTTCAGATCAGTTTTTTTTTTCTTTGTGCTCATTCCTTATCTTGCCGAGGCACTGTGCTGTTCGGAGATTCGTGTGCTGCAGCGCGACAGGGATCTTGCTTGATCACAGCTGTATCGGGCCCGAGTGTTTGCCCTAAAATGCATGCGCTCATGTTCCCTGACAATGTCTAGGCACTTCAGTTGCAGTCGTTTCTTGGTAGCAGCATGGGTTTAGTCAGCTTGGGTTACTCTTGCCGAGTAACCGAGTAAGAGAACTGAGCACTTTGTCGACTGCTCAGTTCCGTATTGTGTGTCTAATGCTTGCTTTTCTTTGTGTGTATTTTGCAGGTACGGGCCTGGGGCTCTTGGCAGAGCCTGACTGCTAGAGAATGTGTCTCCTGCTTGGTGGGTAGTGTCGTGAGTGGCATTGCGAGCGACCGCCGACTGCAGCGCCGCGACGCGCCTACGCACGGAGTACTCTCGCTCCGGGGGGCCAGCGGACGGGGAGAACGGCGCAACCATGCGAGGACACGGCTGTATGTCGCTGACCACTCGTATTGCCTTTAACCCGCAATAAACCGTTCTTGTTATACCCGAACGACGGCTACTACAGATAGGGGTTGTTTATCACAATGGAGATCCATCTTTATCGAGCATTATGGGTGTACACACTGTGGCCAAGAATTTGTTGCCTTGACTAAAAAGTTAGCAGTGCGAGAACTGTTTGCCGCACAACAAATGAACCGGAACTCCATTTTGTTAGACTTTGTGCTTGCACCCGCAAACGAACAGGCATGCAGGTTCTGCTACAAGTCTTGCCGCGACGTCATTGTGATCCCCGCTTGCAAAAGCAAAACTTTGTGCCCCCCCCCCCCCCTCTTCCCTCTTCCCCCCCCCCCCCCCCCCCCCCCCCAAGACCAGCACGGAGTAAAGACCTTTCCATACAGTTACTTTCTCGTTTGTTTACTTTCCCTTGACTTTTCGGTGCATGTAATGATGGAATGCCATATCATTTCGGCTAGAAAGACTGCAGACTGCACACAAACTTGTCCCGGGGCAGCCGACATGCTGCTCTATTCGGTATAAAATAGGTTGACGCGTGATTAAAATGAGTGAAGTGTGTTTCTATGTTTAAATTGTAGGCACATTTTATATTTCAATGGCATATTGGGCTGAAACATTGCGCTTTCAACGTAATAAATGTTAAAGTTTGTACCTCTCTAACTTCTGTGTTTTGTGTCTTATAGGGATACTTCAACGAAATTTGAAATATTCCCGTCGTGTTCAAAAATAGGTTGAATATGATCCACAATATCCGTAAATGACAATCGCACGTTTGTATTTTGATCCTGGTGGCTGTATTTTTCGTTATAAACGGCCCACTCTGGCAAGCGCTCGGACAAGGCCCAGCCTAGAGCACGTGACATCCAACGCAATCGTGACGTAGGTCGTCTCAAGACGAGCAAAGCTACGGCGAGGCTGACGTTGAGAGGATGGCCTAGTCGTTCCAGCCACCGAAGCGGCTGCTTTTGTACGAATTTTGAGTGATGGGTTAATCTTCTATAATCTTCTAGGGGAACAATAGCGACTTCTGCGACACACAAAAGGGATTCTTGGGAAGAGGGGAGTTCCTCCTTCCCCCCTTCTCTCGTCGTGGCCGGAGACGAGACAACCTCCGTCACTAGCTGTCATGGTTCCTAGACGAGCATTACAAACGAGGCGTTAGCGACATCCACCAGGTGCTCTTTGCTAATCGGTTAATTCGTTTTAAAATTCCTTTTCGAGACTTTTTTAACAAGATATTGGTATGTTCCATGTGATACTGCTCTTTTGAACACATATAGACCAAAAAATGAGCGCCGAAATTTCGTTGTAGTATCCCTTTAAAGGACACATGCGAAGGAAAAAAACATTTTTTTTTAAACAGCTTAGATGGAAAAAGGATATTACAAAACAATTTTACAACCAAGAAAAAAATTTTAGAACTATATTAACGGCGCTATACGAATTTGTAGTTGGCGCCGGCGGGCGCCGCGGAAAAGTGGCCCTTGACGGGCCCCACGGGCCCATATTTGTCACGTGGTGCTGGCGCTCTTTCGGAAGCTTGCTATGGCCTCTAAAAGTAACTTATTAATCTTTGTTTGAAGTACAACAAAAAACTAAGATGAATAAGTAACTTTTAGAGCCCAAAGGAAACTCCCGAAAAAGCGCAAGCAGACGTGATAGACCTGTGCGCCAGTCAGACGACGGCGGCGGCGCCCCGAAGCAGACGAACTTGTGCGGCGGCGGCGACGGCGGCGTGGAGAAACGCGTTGAAGCGGCGTTCGCACAACACTCAGCGTGCGGCGGCGACGCAGCGCGGCGGCGCGCGGGCCTACCACGTGACCAGCGGCGGCTCCCGCGAGCGCCAACTACAAATTCATATAGCGCCGTAAATATAGCTCTAAATTTTTTTTTTCTTCGTTGTAAAATCGTTTTATGAAATCCTTGTTCCATCTAAACTGTCTAAAAAAAAAAAAAAAATTTTTTTTCTTTGCATGTGAGACTCCTAAAAAGTTTGTAGCATCCCCACATAAAAGATGTTATAATTTCTGTGGTTCCACCAGTTCGACCACTATACAGATTATTGTGCAAAGCGAGTGCACAGTAAAAGTGATGTTATGTAGACCTTGGCATATTCCAGGTAATTTGGACACTTTTCTTCAATGGTTTCAACTATAAAGTTTCCGAGACACGGGAGGCAGCTTCCATGAGTGGGCATCTCGAAAACAAATGTGGTTGGCCTTTAAAAAGGCTGTTTGAGAAGGTTTTGCCAGTGCTGGTCAGAGTGGTTGACTACGAATAAGTAACATTACCATCACAGAGGACGTGCGACACAAGGCTTGCAGAACAATGTACAGCAACGGGGCTGCCCTGTACTGTCCAGCAGTCTTTGTGTATCACATCCTCTATGCTCATATTGTTACAAACCTTTCCCAGTCACTCTATCGGGCAGGTCCGGCGCCAGAAGAATTGCGTCGTTGGCGGGCAGTTGATGGGGTTGATGGCATCAAATATGATGCCATTTGATGGCATGCTGGCTGCAGGAAGAGAAGAGAGGGTGTGGGATGTCACTCAAAAGCAAATGTGTTCCTTTATAGACCAACACGCGTCCCTGACATGCAGCTGCGGCGGCGTTTTCGACAGCACTGTGCATGCGCAGACACTTCACCCGAATTCTGTTTCTGCGCACGCGCTGTGCTCACATCTAGAGCACTATATAGCTCCTTCGGAGCAGAGTAGCGCAATCTAGAACGCCGCCTCTCGGCGACTAGTGGCGAACACCCGGAGGTTCCAACTGCGGTCAGAAATGCATGGAGAACGTGAGAAAATCGTTATTTCTTCAGTATTGTGGGGATGTACGGAATGGCAATCATTTTTGACATAATAATGGAACATTTTAGAATAATTTGCGCTAAGTTTCGTGCCCCGCAAGGACGTGACTTTTTTTTAAAAATTGCCTGAGCGGCATCATGCAGCAGACGACACGGCGACGTCACACCATTCACGTGACCCGCTCCGGCCAACCCGAAAAGCCCATCTCCGCTGAGAGCAAAAATCGTCTGCTTCAAACGCCATGGCTTTGGAAATTGCCTTCTCAAAATTTGTACACGCATCCGATATTATTAAAACTTTGATAAAATGTTTAGTGCTTTACTACCTTCACGACACACTAGTTTTGAAAAGTGTGAACTCGCCGTTCATTTTTTAATCAGCCGTGTTGTGTCGATCTCCATGTATTCTCCCATAGGGCTGGCCGCCTCCTGGAACCCTGAGTACCACGTGACTCGCGCCGAGCTGCTCTGTCGGCCATGTTGTCGGCAAAACACGGGGTTCAAAGGATTGCGCTACTCTGCTCCGTAGGAGCTATATAGTGCTCTACTCACATCTGGCGTGGGCAAATGCGGGCTTGTTTGTAAACAGCGTGTCGGTCAATAAGTAGGGTTCCATATTTTCAGTTTGTAGTTTTTCGAAAATTCAGGTCTTGGCTTACTTAGCTTTTTATCTGTCCCAGAAATAGATCCATGATTTGTCCTTAGCAGAAATTAGCAAAATAATTACTCTTTTCTTTAAGGGGGGACATGGGCTTTAAAATTTTTCGAAAAAATTTATTTTTCAATTTTGAGGTTTTCGGTTTTAGAAACTAATTATACACCCTTACACTAAATTTCATAACCATGTGCCAAATAGTTACATTGATATAAAATATTTTCAACAGATTGTGAGGCAGTAACAAAGTAAGGGAGTTCAATGTTTGAATGCATTTTTCTCAGTTCCGCTTTTTGCTGCAAATTTTATACGAAGGAATCTTTTGTTCGAAGTAAAATTATTCTGATACCACAATCAAGATGTTTCTGAACTGAAATTAACTGGGGAATCGGGTTATTCACTTTATATTGTTTTAAGTTAAAGTCCTCATTGAGAAAAAGCTATGTTTTCAAAAATTGACATAGGACAGATATGAATCTCATATTTTGAGGTAAACACTCTTCCTGAAATATTTATATTTAAGTTATAAAAACTAGATAGCCCGAAGTTCCACATCCTCCACTTTATATTCAAGCAGTTAAAATGATGCTTAGTACCTTCATTTGCGTATTATAGATTTCTTAACGAAGAATGACACATCTTATGCAGTTATGTAAAGTTGTCCTAGAGAGCTGAAAGTTTGCACAGTACACCTACATCTGAAGCTAAATCTCCCCTGCAAATTTCTTTCCGATCGCTTGAGTAGCTCAGAAGTTCAACCTCTAGCCAGTGTCCCCCTTAACTGGTAAATATTTTAAAAGGGAAGCGAGATCTTTTCTTGGAAAGTCAGAGCCTGTATTAAGTAGTCTTGCGAAAAAAAAAAAAAAAAAAAAAAAATGTCACCCAGTGGTTTTATGTTTTGGCCATGTATAACCTTCATAATCGGAGTTCATTGAAGAAATACAATCTGACAGATCTTTACCGGCTAGTCACTTTTAGATTTTTTTTTTCGAATTTGTCTGAAAACACGTAATCCTTCTTTAACCAGTAGGCACACTTTGTCATTACTAATGCACTCAATGTGCTGACTACGATTTCATTACTGAACCAAATCGTTTGCTTACACAAGCATACAAAAGAAACCACAGGTTGCCTAGCATGGTGTACACCAAGTAAACAATCTAATCTCGAAGACTGCGTAAATGTTGTGGCTCCCTGAAATCCGAAATACACTATGTGCAATTTTTATTAAGGTGAAAATCTTATATGTCTCATCGTTCAGTCTTTGAGAAAAAAAACGTCGACAATCTGAAAGGTACCAAAACATTTACGTACCGCCACGGGCGGAGGGGTACTGCGTTGAACTACTGACGAAAGGTTGCTGGTTCGACGCCAGCCGAGGGACGTGGGCTAAAAGTCTTTTTGGAGGAATATTAATATTTGCAGATGTCACGTAAACGTTTTGGTACCTTTCGTATTGTCGACGTGATTTTTTCTCATGGACTGAACGATGAGACATGTAAGGTTTTCGCCTTAATAAAGATTGCCCATAGTGTATTTCGGAATTCAGGGAGCCACAATGTTTATGCAGTCTTCAAGATTAGATTGTTTACTTGGTGTACAGTTGGGGCACCGCCGCATCCGTAAATCATGTGCCTGTCTTTAATGCATCGGCGCTTGGGCTTTCGCCTTCAAGTCGTCTTGGGTATAACAAGAGAGACCCCGTGTTTTTTTGTTTTTTTTAGCTAAATGCAGTTTGGCACAGCTTCCCATGGTTATTGGTAGCGGATGAAGGTCAGGCACAACCACTTGCAACTTGTGGTCTCTTGTCCTGCAGTGACTGCACGATTGTGCAGTGGCTGCACGAGTGGATCTGTGGTAGATCCAGGCAGTGTCTGACACCAATCCACTGGGCTCCGAGCTTTTTCCTGACCTGATGAGCTTGCTCATCTTGCGGACCCCAAGGATACGGTGGATGTGATACCCATCTGCCGCAAAGTATTCCCTCTGTGGGGCCTTTTCTCGATTCAGGAAGAAGGGCTGCATGAAACAAACATGAGAAATTATCCCATTAGAAATATGCAAAGTTGGTAAGGTGTAAATACCCTTTTCAATCATGTATGTATAATCCTATCTGAAACAGAACAAACATACAACAGCTAATTCCCTACTAGTATCGTGAACACCTGGGGTACCCGAAAAATTACGGGCCAGCAATTGGCCACTCGCAGAACATAAAGCACTCCTATGTGGGGATGCTGTGAACCTCCCAAAGTTTGAGCTTAAAGGGTATAAAAATTTTCAAAGCTTGCTGAGTTTCGAATTTGCAAAGTTTGTAATTTATTAACTCTGCCTAAGTTCGAAACAAAAAGTTTGCTGCTCTCGAACACTGCCTTCGCGGCACCTCTACTACTATGGCGCCGAAAGCTGCAATAGGAAAACTGCCGAGTGCATCCTCCGGTGTCACTGTTTTACCACATGCATGTTAGTGCCATAAAGGAGGCAACTAGATGGCTTCTTCGACAAACTGTCTCCCCTATGTATCCCGTTAGGACTTGCCATAATGATATAGCATTTTTGCTATACCATTAGGTCGGCAGGGCAATAGGAGGCATCACTCCTCTCCGGTAGCCTGGAAAGAGGCTACCATTTAGAAGCAAACGATACTGACTGTTGCCACATTTCTTTTATATCGCAAGCTTGGTCTGTATGCGTCATTGCATACGAACAGGAAAGCGGACTGCCCACACAGGCCGTACACTGTTTATGTGCTCATAATCGAGGGCGAGTTAAGAACAACTTTAGATGGTTGGGAGTTTCTGTGGGGCGACAGCGCAGGCAGAGCTCAACTCTTGTTAATTTTTTTTCACCGACAGAAACTTGAGGAAATTGAATGACACTCCGATGTGGCTCATGGATGGAACATTTAAGACTCTGTTGCTGCTCTTCCGACAGTTAAGAAAATTCACGGTAATCTTTATGGCCAGGTGTTCCCATTTGTTTACTGCCCCGTGACTCGACGAATCCAGATGGCGTGCGAGGCGCTGTTCGAAGAAGTACTGAACTTCGCTGCAGATCTTGGACTTCCACTGAATCTGAAAACCAGGAGTACAGATTTCGAATTGATGGCAATCAAACTGTATTGGGTCATTGCTCCCATTGTCAGATGTGCACGGTTCCTGTTCCACTTCTGCCAATCAGTATGGAGGAGTGCAGCACCTAGAACTGGTAGTGCTTTCCAAAACTTATGTAGATCGCTTTGCCATCAAGGTGACGCAGCTTGCAGCCCTTTCGTTCTTGCCCACCAAAGAAGTATGAGATGCCTATGCGTCCTTGAAACCACTCTTCCCGCAAGAAGCTTCCTACCTGCTGCGATGGTGAGAGGACAACTACCAGTTTGGAAAATCACGCCGCAGTGTTCGCCGTGCCTTGATTAGGAATAATCTGTGGCACTGTTCCAGATTTCCTTTTTATTGTTCACAGATATGTTATGTTATAAATCGAGACACAACGGTTCCTCGCATTTCGGCATTTTGACTTTTTGTCTTTGCATTCCTATATCAGGCGCGCCTGACGTAGAATAATTTCAGCATTGCGATAATTCGGAATTTGTGGCATTTGGAATGCTTCCTGTAAAAGGAGCTCACACTCTTGCACATACTTTCATCCACTTTCTTGTGTGGAACTTGATCCTTATATTGGCCCATCGATGTGCCACAAGACATGACATTTCATAACAAGAATAATATCTATTTAGACTGCAGACACCACAAAAAGACGAGTGGACCCTACCCAACTCTACCGGATTTCGGATAAAATGCACAACTTACATGCGGGTTGATGAGGACGACGTCAGCCATCTGTCGCACGTCTCTCGCCAGCAGGCGGTTCAGCAGTAGTCTGCAGCCCTTGGCTTCCCAGTCTACCCAGCACCTTGGCAGCAACTTGAACACCAAAGTGCTGTAAAATACACAAAAAGAAACAAAGAAAAGCAAACATTAGACACACAATACGGAACTGAGCAGTCGACAGAGTGCTTAGTTCTCTTACTCGGTTACTCGGCAAGAGTAACCCAAGCTGACTAAACCCATGCTGCTACCAAGAAACGGCTGCAACTGAAGTGCCTAGACATTGTCAGGGAACATGAGCACATGCATTTCAAGGCAAACACTCAGGCCCAATACAGCCGTGATCAGTGAAGATCCATATCGCGCTGCAGCACACGAATCTCTGAATAGCACAGTGCCTCAGCCAGATGAGGATCTGGAGGGCAGTCTGAAAACCTCAGGTTAGCAGCGGCTGCTCTCAGGACCTGCTCCATTGGTGTGTTTCCACCATCCACGAACCTCTTTCGCTTTACTGGCCGAACACCAGCAGGCCGAGGCACATGTCGGGGTGCAGCAGGGGGCTCGGTCACTTCCTCCAGATCCGCAGGGGTTGGCCTTTGTGGGTGCGCACTCTTTGCTCCACGCTGTGCAGCCAAGAAAGCAGCCAAGACCTCAAAGGGTGATATTGGGTCCTGGAAATGCATTTGCCACTGTCAATCCCAGGCGAAAATTTTCAACTGGGACCAGTTGGTCCCAGTTGCAACTGGTTTATGGAACAATTCCCAGCTGCAACTGGTCCCTGTTGGAGTCGTCAAACTGGGACCAGTTGGTCCCAGTTGCAACTGGTTTATGGAACAATTCCCAGGTGCAACTGGTCCCAGTTGGAGTCGTCCAACTGGGACCAGTTGGTCCCAGTTGCAACTGGTTTATGGAACAATTCCCAGTTGCAACTGGTCCCAGCTGGAATTGGTCCCAGTTACAACTGGTCCCAGTTGGAGTTGGTACCAACTCCAGCAACAATGAAACACGGCACAAAATGGAAGGTTGACAAGACTTTATTGTCAAAAACTTGAGAATGAAACTAAATAGGTTCGGTGACGTACACGCTCCGGGTTTAGCCACTTGCTTGCGACGGTTGAATCGCTTTTTCAGAGGTGGTATTCATGAGATGAAGGAAGATCGGCCGCTGGCATCTGTTAGTGAAGACGTCCTCAGCTTCTCTTCCCATCGCGTGAAGAAAGGTGCTCACCCGTGATCCTGCGTTGCGCAGGTGAAGTCCTGATAAGATGCGGTAGCGCTCCCACCTTGCAATCTCTGTCACAACAGTCGAACATTTTCGAGGTAGACCTCCCGCCATTTTCGCCATTGTGCTCTCCGCGGCGTGTTCTCTTCCGTCCGGTCTTTCCTGGGTGCCCTCCGATCGCTGAACTGCATCTTTCCATCCTCGAAGTTCACCGCCGCCACCGTGGTGTGTGTACAGTTAGGTCCAAAGAAGCGCAGCTGTAGTTTTGACATTTTCATAACGACGCCAACTTGGGCGATGGCGACCCTTCTCTACTGCGTCCGTCCGACTCCGGCGTCAGCATAGGCAGCGCCATCTGTTGACAGCGCGTACCACTAATCCGCACCCGCGTGCCACGGCGGCCGGCTAGCTCTGATTAGTCAAAAGATAAATTTTAAAAGAAAAAAAAATACTGTAGGTATTTAAATAAATGTTTTAATATATTTTAATAATGCACTAAATGTTCATTTAGGTGAACACATTTTGTCACTAATTATATTTTCCAATTAAAAAATTATTTAGTTAATTAAAATTTTTATATTATTTTTATAAATATATAAATGTACCCCAGTAATTAAAAATTCCCTATTTGTATAAATCTAAAAACGTTAGTGTTTTTAGTTTTCTTCATTAGCAAAGGTCAATACAACCCCAACTTGTCCAAATTGTTGCCCAGTGTGAACTGGGAACGGGAAAGGCATTTGAAGTCCGACTGGGAATCGCTCCAACCAGTTACTTTCCTAGCTGGTTCCAGTGCACTCCATTCCCAACTTGGAGTCAAACCAGTTGACTCCCAACTGGGAATGGTTCAAACCAGTTGACTCCCAACTGGGAATGGTTCAAACCAGTTGACCCCTCAGCTGGCCCCAGTTGGACTCCTATTGGTCCCAGTTGATTCCCAGTTGGGACCAGTTAGTCCCAGTTGATTCCCAGTTGGGACCAGTTAGTCCCAGTTGATTCCCAGTTGGGACCAGTTAGTCCCAGTTGAAACCAGTTGAGGTGCCAACTGGTCCCAGTTAGAAATTTTCGCCTGGGATATAAGCTAAGCAGTCTAGATCAGGGCTCGGCAACCCTTTGAAGCAGCTGGCCGAGGAGACGCGAAGTGAATGTGGGGTTGGGCCAGACGGGAAACAGGTGTGTGTGTGTGTGTCTGTGGGGGTATGATGACACATGCTTAAAAGTATCTGCAATTATGAAGAAAAGGCTATTTAAGCCTAAATGCTTTAGCACTGCGCTGATTTTTGAAACTTAGCCTACAGAACACTTGAGCCCCTTCTCAATACACATTTTATATTTCAATATTGCTCGTCAAGATGCAAGCATGCAAGTTTAATGTACTGATTAAAAGTCACGCAGAGGTGTAGAGCTCTTTATCTGTCATTGTCATTTGCAAAAGCATGTGTGATTATGTGTGCTTCATCCTCGAAAACATCCAATTACACACCGAGCATCAGTGTACTCCTTAGATTTGAAAACCTTAACATAGGAAGCCAATGTGAAAATGAACTGAACGAGTTCTCTTACTCATCGTCAAAAAACACCGCGAACAAGTCCTCCAACTCATAATCAACTTGAAGATATGAGCAAGCCCCACTGGATAAATATCTTGAACTTGCCAGAAGTCGGTCTGATCTTATTTCTGAAAGATACAGATGTTGTTCGAATCCTCCTCCCTCAAATAACGCAATACTCCAAGTTTGAAGAGTTTTTGTTACCGGTGTCTTTGCAACAAGAAAATTCAGTGATTAGACTCATCACAACCCGTTTCAACATAACTTTGCTAAACAGTTACATCAATGGCCCGGCCAGCCAATGACTGTCAGAGCAAGGCATGCGACAGCATACTGTCCGAGGTTGCAATCATCTTGCGGAGGGCTGTCACATACCTTGCTCTGTTGCTCTCATTGTCTCACAAGGGATGCAGTTCTTACCATTTTCAAAGTTATGCTGAAATGAAGTATACTGCACTGTCGGAATAGTTAAGTTAAAGCTCTAAAGCTTTTCCATCTGCGAGATTCCCAGGTTCGAGTTCAAAGTGAAACATCAACCAGTAATATTAGACTGAACCAAAATCGGAAAGCTATATATGATGGCTTTCCTTCTACAAAAAACACGAACCAAAAAATCTTCTGTTCGGCCCAGCGATTGCACATGCACACTGTGCCGGGGCCGACCCCTCATTTAGGTGGTTAGCCAGTGCGCCCAGTATTTAAGAGATAAGGGTTATTAAAAAAAGCAGCAATTGGGGGGGGGGGGGGGGAGAAGGTGGTGCTGTTGACAGCTGTAACGCCAAAGGAAGTGCCACAAGGTGAAAGCACTGTATAGAGGAACACAAGAAAACAAAAAGAAATAGCTTTTGTAAGCTACAGCTCATGCTCATTAGTCTGAAAGACCGGAAAGAAAGTCAAGACGGGCATACTTGCGCAGGTTACGACGAAATCCTACGACAGCTCCGAACCTGTCTTACGCACTTCTTACGATCAAATCAGCATGGCCGACAGCGTCGCTGAGTTGTTGGTCGCGACGACCAACGGACGTTTATTTTTATACGTGTGCTTCTCACGCGTCCCAACTTCAAGCAGCTAGAAAAAAGTAAAAAGTACTTGAAACAGACCACGACGAACAAGAACGCTGGATCCACAAACACCCGGGAAAAGCTCCAACGGCCCCGATTCCACTGACCACAAGCGAGCTCGGTAGATAGGCCTAGCAGGCACTCCGACTCGGCGCAGTGGTGCTCAGAGTCCTTGGCCATGACCGTCTGCCCACGACCGGCTGGCGTGCTGAATGGAATATGCCCACGCGACCCTTGTGAACCCTTCTCGTATTATACAGGGTGATTCAAGGAGACGCCAGGCTCTTTAAATCGACCGCAAAATTCGATTTCTTAACCTATCACGCTACAGCTTTGTGCAGCGTTGCCCACAGATGGTGCATTTTTTTTTTGGTAAAATTTGCAAAGAGCGAACTTACCCGAGGAAAAAGTAAAGAAAGAAAAAGGCTTAGCTCCTATAAAAATGCAGCGACACCACCGGTCCTCAAGCAACACGGCGCCGTTTCGCACGGGAGACAAGAGATGGTGCAACGAACGAGCATACGGTAAAGCCCCTTGATAAAGGTGTTTTCACAAGTACCGCCAACCATTGTTGTGGAAATGCGCAAGACACGTGCCACGAGCGGGTGCTCCGCCGCCATTCGCTTCCAAGGGCCGCTCATTTCAGTGCTGCGCCGCCATTTGCTTCCAAGGGCCGCTCGAGACCTGGGCCACGCGCGCTCGCGCATTTGGTGCTACTTGCAAAGACAAACGAAAACATATCGAGGGGCTTTAGCATATGGCGCCGAGAGCCGGCGTTTTTAGCAGACAATCTTTTCGACTAAAAAGCGGCGCGCGTTCCGCAGGCGGCGACAGTCGCAGGAACAAAAACAGGCGCGGTAACAACAAGGAAGTGCAGTTCCTTGTCTGCTAAAGACGCCGGCTCTCAGCGTCGTATGCTTGTTCGTTGGCGGCAGTTGGCGTCGCAACCGCTTGCGCCATCTCTTGTCTCCCGTGCGAAACGGCGCCGTGTAGTTTGAAGACTGGTGGCTCTGCTGTGTTTCCATAGGAGCTAAGCCTTTTTCTTTCTTTCTTTACATTTTCCTCAGGTAAGTTTGCTCTTTGCAAATTTTACAAAAAAAAATGCACCATCTGTGGGCAACACTGTACAAAGTCGTAGCGTGATAAAACCAAATTTTGCGGTAGATTTAGAGCCTGGCGTCTCCTTGAATCACCCTGTAGTTTGATCGCTGACAGGTAATCTCTTCCCTGTGTCATCTTGTTTTCCGAGGCAGCGGTGACGAACGCTGTCATCAAAAAGGGACTTTCATCGATTCTATCTTGGTTTTGTGTGATATAGAGCTCAAATAAACGCCGTATGGATTACCTTCGCAACAGTATGTACACTTTGTTATTATTATGCCATTTTTATTATGACACGACTGCACCTCACTGTCGATCGTAGTTCATGAATCGCAATGCCGGTTCAACCTTTCTTTGCCAGGTGTCACGTCAGCATCGAGTTGCAATCGTAAAGGATCGGTCCCGAAGCGCTTATCAATTCGCGGTCCAGCAGCGCGAATCCAGCACATCGATCAAACGCGCGCGTCCGCTCCGAGTGTGAACAGGTATTACGTGGCTCTTGCTGACACTCGTAGTTCAAATGTATCTTTTTTAACGTCGGCTCGCCCCGGCATCTCCGAGGCTGCGAAAAACGCCGCGGAAATTTGTTTCCATCTACGTCGCTTTGCAAACGACTGACATGGGCCGTCTTTTACCAACGATGACAGTTGTGTTGACTTCGTAGCGATCAAGTTCGTAGCAGTCAACGGAAGCGGTAGCCGCCTCACTGGCTCCGAGGCGAGAGCGCCGGCCTACGGATCCCCGTGTGGCGGGTTCGAATCCCGGCCAAGGTGCCCGCAATCTGATGGAGGCTTATTGCGGAGAAGGCGCCGTGTAACCGAGCTTTCGGTTGCATATCAAAAGATTCCCAAGTGGTCGAAATTAATCCTCAGTCTTCCGCTGGGGCGTGCCAGATGCCCGTCGTTGGTTTGGCACGTAAAACTCCCAAATTTAACTTTTAACGGAGGCGGTTACGCATCGCGGCCTCGGCATTCGGGTGATTCGGGCATGTTTAAATCGTGTTAGCATCGACATATCACCACTGCAAGGACACGAACCGCAGACAAGCGGTGGCAGAAAGGCCGCTTGTGTTTGTTATTAAAAATCCACTTCTTCTAAGCGTTGTGGAAGATGATGGGGGGGGGGGGAGGGGAGGGAAGGGAGGGAGGGAGGAAGGGAGGGAGGGAGGGAGGAAGGAAGGAAGGAAGGAAGGAAGGAAGGAAGGAAGGAAGGAAGGAAGGAAGGAGGAGGAGGAGGAGGAGGAGAGGGCCAATAGTGGTTGCGCACCGGGCACTTGGTCACTCGCTCATTAAAAATCTACGTTCTCCTAACGGCTCGAACCATGCCGAGCTCCCCGACTGGTTGTTCGTGCTGCCGAAGACGCCGTCGCGATAGCAACAGCATCGGTAAGTTCTAGTTTTTCGTACGAGAACGTCGCTTTCCTCCTCTCACTTAAAATGCGTTTGTGAATACCGATTTCTCCTCTTCTTACGATGTTCTTAACTTACAAACTTCTTAGCTAAGTTGTCATAAACTAAGAAGCTCTTCGTGAATCTGGCCTCAGTTTCACTTTCAATTGATGAGGAAGGTTTCTATGGGGACATGTTTTGGAACGTCCTCGACGAGCTGGATGAGTGCAATCTAACGCGGCTGGGTTGTGATCAGCCCACGTTCACGTGCCAAGTGTTGTATTTTTTCATTGTAACGCGGATGCATTTTTACGCGAGGGATGCCAACCGTCGCCTTCAAATTCTCGCCAGCAAAAAAGCTCGTAGCTATTATGAAACAGTGTTCAACAATTGCATTGTGTGTGCCGCGTGCGTCTTTGTGCCTCGCACTAAGTGCTTTTCGAGCAGGCGAATAAATGAAGTTTCTTTGCTTTGCTTATTTTTCGTTTTCAGTAACGAGTGTACGCATTCAGTAACGAGTGTACGCAAAGAGCGATACTTTCCGGGCAGCTTCGCCGCTGCTGCTTTCTCCTGTTCATTCCGCTCATTTATAGCCTCTCCCCAACGTCTGAAGAGGTCTCTAATGACTGTAAAAATCAGAGGCGCATTGCATGACACAATTTCAAGGCAAAGAATGCCATAATTTAAGTCAAACCCTCGAGATTGTGGAAAAGACCAAGGAAAACACAACACACAGAGTGTCACCGAGTTGAGACTGTGTGTTGTGTTGTCCTTCGTCTTTTCCCCAGACTCGGGGGTTTGTCTAAAATTATGTTAAACCTTCACCAGCTCGTTTGCGCCCTAACATTTTCGTCAATAATTCCATTTTCTGCACAAACCGCCAGCGCGTCGCGCTACGAAGCGCAGGGCACCGGGTGGCTCTGGGCTGTCGCCTCTCACGTTTGTTTGGATCGAAAGAGCGCGTTTCTTCGGCAGGGAAGCGCAATGGCGTTTTTTTAACCCCATCCTACTCATCTGTTATTGTGCCATCGTCGAAATAAGGCGCGTTCTCGAATCGCCCATAAATATAGCCACTTCGCTGGCAGCCGGTTCCTCTAGTGACGAATCGACGAATCTGTCACGCGCCTACTGCAGTACCCGGACACTGCCATAGACCCAATGGAGTCGATTTCTGGGAAAACTGGGCGCTCAGCAGCGCTTCCGTGGTCGGAGGCGCTCATTACTGCAACGAATCGGAGCTTCATTGCTCTATTAATAGATTGCGAAACTAAAATAAGCAGCGATAATTATGTACATAAAATGAAGCGCGCACGTTTTAATAATTACTTTTGACGCCGTCGAGCTAGCTGGAGCGGCTTCCTAGCCGTTTGCGTAGACGAAGCCGCTCAAAATCCAACATGGCGCAGTCCTTCCGCCGTGCCCTGCCGCTGCTCCCTACCGTGGTACCGCCGGTACCGCGGTAGGTTTTGTTTGGAAATTTACGGTTCGCGCGTGCCATATCACGTGTTATGGCAAAGAATTGTAAGTTCTGCTTGCCTACCTTGTGTCCAGCAGTTGATAGCCCGTTACTTGTCGTCGGCGTCTTCCAGGGAATCGAAACAGATGCAGCATTTTTCGCACTCGTTGACGCATTTATTCAGTCATTTGCATGACAAGGAAAAACAATTTACACTCACTTTATACAAGCGTTGCTATGCGGAAAAAAAATTAATAATGAGCGCAGTATCTACGTTAGCAAGACGTGCTACAGTGAAAATACAATGTGCGACACTGTAAGCGCGAACATGACATAGCTTTTTCACTTTGAAAGGCTACTGGCGCGCACCAACAATTACTGCCTTAGTTCACCAAGTGACTGCTTATAGTTTCGTAAACCTCAGACGCAACTATGGCGCGAGAATATCGGTCTTCGCGATTGAAAAACAATAGTCATGTCTCGCTAACATGGTCGATCGTTTCGGTCACGCCGCTATAAATGTCATATTTTCGGGGACTGATATGTGTCCCCATACAATTCTATCTCGTCACGTTAAATAAAGAAACCCGAAGTACGTCAACTAGCTTGGGAGCGAAATGGATAAATACATGTTTTTTTATCTTTTTATTGTGGTCTCTGTAAAGACAAACGCAAAAAAAAAAGGGGGGGGGGAATATATTAGTGAGGCAAAAAAGAATGACGAGGGTAGAACGTTGGGCGAGTTGGTGATTCATAATGATTAGAAAGCGCGACAGGACAACGGACGCAGAAGGAGACACAGCACTGTGTCTGTGTCTCCTTCTGTGTCCGTTGTCCTGTCGTGCTTTTTAATCATCATAATCATTTTCAAAAAAGAATAGTAAAGCTCTTCGGTTACGGAATTCACCCAGAGCTGCACTATTGTCAGAAATGAAAATGGTGACTCAATGGTTACAATTTTCAGGGGTCTCCAGCCTGAATCACTTGCAGTTCTTTTCCTTTCCCAGTTGCAGATGACAAAAATAAACAACATACCACCTTCATTGTTTATTCTTTGTGATCTTGGCAGTGATTCAAGATTATGGATGACCAACATTATGGAGAATTGTTTTTGGAAAATCGAGATGTCCATATTAAAGAGAAAATACTGTAACAGCAAACAGAAACGTCTGTTTCCGTGACATGAAAACACAATTTTCATAATTTCTGATATGTGTTACATAGAAGCAAACCCAGTGTGAAGTAAATATGCAGCCTTGCCGGAGAATTGTATGCAAACAGCCCTAATGGTAAGGCAGGCACGTAGCCAGGGGGGAGGCCCATGGGGCCTGCCCCTGCCCCCCCCCCCCTGAAATATTCCATTTTGCTAGGACCTCCTCTCCCCCTCCCCCTCATACAGCATTTTGTCATGAGCGCCCCCCCCCCCCTCACCCCCAAACAAAATCCTGGCTACGTTCCTGCAGTGAGGTATGTCTAAGAAGATATTTAAATGGTTATAGGTTGTGGAATCTCAAATACCAACCTGAATGTATATTACGATAAAACATCAATTCTTCAACCTGTGTAATAAGACAATAATGCAAAATTTTAGTGGGTTGTCTTTTTACGAATGTTTCCAATGTAGTACCTGTTACGTCATACTTGATTTTCTGTGTATAACCCCCCACTGTAATGCTGAAAGGCGCTGTGGGTATCAAATAAATAAATAAATAAATCTTAAAGAGTGAAACTCTCCAAATACGTAGTTTGACTTCTAGCTGCCAAAGGTCCTGGAATCACTGGTTCGAAGCAACAGATATTTCCCCCCTCGCCCTCCCACCCTAAAAAGAAAACTGCCCAGAGGTTGTTGGCCACCAGCAGGCTAACAACATTGCTTAACTTACAGACCTGAACCAAAATCTTTAGATACTTAATAATGTGTAGACCTAGCTCTCTGTAGACCACTTTGGTATTTCTGATTTCTCTTGGCCTCTTGATGAGCTTCCGATACCTGTCGCTTGCACCGTCAAGTTGAACCACGAGTTGAACCAGGTTTTCTTGGTGTGGCCACCGAGATCCTATGATGCCCATGGGATGGACCAGCCACTTCATTGCTCTTTCTCATTTTTGCTGTATGTGTGTTCTCTATCCTCCCAGGATCTGCACAGGACAATGTAAGAACACATTAGTTTGTCTCGTCACAACACATACACTTGCAGAAGAGAAACAGGGCTATGAAATATTGCAGAGGGCTGCTCCTACTATCCTTTTGTTTTTGTTGTAATCCTCTTTGCCCCAGCCACTCTTGTTTTACATTGCAGTTGATCGTAGATTAGACTGCATAGATCACTACGGCGGAACCTAGCATGCTGATGGTTACATATTCAGCTTAATAGGTTGGCCAACAATCAAATGCACTTCACAAAAAAGTTACCACGGGCATACCTTTTGTCTATTGGAGTTCCCTGTCCCTGAGGCTTGTTGGAGTGATTTTCATGCCTTGAGAATCTGTATGAATACACAAAAAAAAAAACAAAAAACAACAACAACATAATGCAAATGATGTTATTTTATGTGCAACAAACGAAAAAAAAAAATTCCTAACGCGAGTTTTCATTGTTTTGAGGGGAGTGCGTTGGGAGGTGTAAAAACTTTCGAAAGAATTACGCATGGAAGGACGGATAGCACATCTCGCGATCAAGCTCTCCTGTCTGCATTCCGCCCTTCTATGCGTAAATCTTTCAAGATATTAAAAGTGTGTTTAAAGATTAAATTATTTTACTATCCAGCTTTCTATTTATTTCTGAAAGAAATAAAACGTGGCGAAACTAGTCGCAGGGCTGTAAAAGAATCTACACGAGATACATTAATAAAAACGGGCAGATATTATAAGATGTGAACTCCGAAATATTATAAAACTGGGAGAAGAATATTTATATAGAGACTACAATTCACTCGACGGGGATCGACACTGCTGTGAACGAAATCGACGAGAAGTAGAGGAGGTGATATTTCGCCAACAGTCTACAGATCATAAAATATTTGCAGGACGGTCTTCATCCACAAAACCGTGCTAAGAACGCTCGCCGAAATGGGTGCATCGCAATGAAATCACGGTGACGTTTTGTAAATTTAAAAAAAATGAAACCATATATTAAATTACCTAAAAGAATACAAAACCCTCAAATGGTGCAATTTGTGGCTGGAAGATCAGCTTAGGAAAAGTTTCAATTGGGGTGAAAACTTTCAAACTCACCGTCGTCAGTTGGGATCCGAACGAACGTGTGCTTCTTGTCCCCGACGCTGCTTGGGCACACTTTGCGTAACCGCACAAATGAGGTGGTTCAAAGACACGAAAAGCTTTCCACTTGCCCGAAAGTGCGAGGCTCGCGCAATGCGATGATCGAGGCGCCGAAGCTTGACGCTCCGAAGGCGAGCGAAAACGCGAAAGCACCGAGCATGACCGAGCAGACCCACGGACGCCTCCACAACGGTCCACCGGTTTCAGAACGCGCAGAGCGCAAGCGCGCATGCGCACAGGCAGCGGTTTCGTTTTAGAAGCGCAAAAAACAAAAAAAAACAAAAATTCGAGAGTGTAATGTTGACATGAACTTTTAAAAAAATATATTATATTTTTAGGAATGCTTAATTTGTATTTAGTAAAATAATATGCAGTCATAACTAAAGTTGAATGAGGTTTGATTCCTTATTGTTTTGTTTAGTTTTTAGTAATGAGCGCCTCCGACCACGCGAGCGCTGCTGTACACCTCTATGGTGGCGCCATCCGTGTTCGGGCCGCGCAACTCGCTCTGTGTCAACGAGATCCCGCGAGGCCTGCGAGGAGAGAGGTACGCAGGACAAAAGTCACTGGGGCTGTGTTCCAAATCTTACCCAAATGGATCCGAGTTACTCCGGCAGATTGTATCACGTGACAGCACAGATTGAAAAACACTGGATGCGGGTAGG
Source organism: Ixodes scapularis (assembly GCF_016920785.2). NCBI lineage: Eukaryota > Metazoa > Arthropoda > Arachnida > Ixodida > Ixodidae > Ixodes > Ixodes scapularis. The sequence continues at coordinate 10,899,819 of NW_024609884.1, forward strand.
TTTTAGAACGCCAAGGGTACAAAACCCTTACCCTGGAGTAAGATCGAGTAAATTTTGGAACACGGCCTGGATCGGTGACTTTACGCAGGACTCCAGGGTCAGGGTGGTCAGGGTGTTGTACATACCTCGGCGTTCTAAAACGTCTAAAACCTACCCGCGTCCATGGTTTTTCAATATATGTGCTGTCACGTGATATGACCCGTCGGAGTAACTCGGATTCATTTGGGCAAAATTTTGAATACAGCCCTTGCGTGCCTTCGATTAATATGCATGCGGGTACCCAGACGGCTTTAAAAAAACTAGGGAGCCTACATACTCGCCGACTCGTATGTAAGCCGTGTAGGCTCCCTAGAAAAAACTCTTGCGTAGCGCCGCGGAGTCATAGCGTGACGAAACGTTGCGGCCGCGGCCTGTACTACAAGGTGCTCGCTGGCACACTCTTCTGTGGGCAGGGCGGGACTACAGTAGGTCGTGTACTTCAGTAACTCTGGCCGAGTTCCAAAATTTACTCGATCTTACTCCAGGGTAAGGGTTTTGTGTACCTTGGCTACTGTACCTTGGCGTTTCAAAACCTACCCGCATCCAGCGCTTTTCCATCTGTGATGTCACGTGACACGACCCGCCGGAGTGACTCGGATTCATTTGGGTAAGATTTGGAACACAGCCTCTATGAGCTACGTAACGTACCACGTGACATATACTTAACATATTCTTTAGCACCGCCCATCCACTAGCTTTGTGAAAAAAGTGTCTCTCCCGCGCTTCATTTCCGCCTAACCATTGTTTGGCTTTGCTGTGCCGTCAATGTAGGAATATAGAAGCGTACTTGACTCTGACGTTAGTCAACCTATTTTGAAGCATTGAGCAGAGAGTCCGAACTTTGTCGCCTGAAGTAGCACGTCGTTCCAAGTGACGACAACATGTCGGTCGCGTTCGCGCAGCAACAGAAAGGTCGACATAATCCCAGCCCGGCTCAGATACAAAAGGTGCGTACACGATGAACCTACGCAGTCCGGTCTTGTTTTCTGCAAAATGCTCTTTTGTCGAATGAGCGAGTTGTGTCTACTGGCACACGATGTAGGATAGGTTGCATAAGTGCCGAGTGGGACCGTGCGCCGGTACGCGGACAGACCGCTTTGTCTGAAGCGGACGCATTTAGGCAACGCATGCACTTTGGTCGTGGTGGTTGTCTCAAATTTATTGCAAGCTATTCCTTCGTTACACTGTTCGTGCTGCGTAACAACTAAAATGACACCGAAAAAAACTTCCCAAAAAGCGCCTCCTAGCACTAGATGTGATCGGTGTCACCCGCCAAGCCGAAGTAGCTGGCGGAAGCGACGTGCCGATGACCGTCGATTGGCGATGACCGTCGGCAACGGTGCGGCTGTTACATATCTTTTTCCCTCCTTGATACAGATGCTGGACGAAAACAGCCAGTTGATTCAAGCCATAGTTGACTACCAAAATAAGGGCAAGGCCTCCGAATGTCTCCAGTGAGTATTAGTACGGTTCGCTCCTTTAGAAGATTTTGGTGAACTTCGGGATGACGGTGGCGCAGGTCACTTGGAATTTCCAGTCGCTCCACAGAACACTCGGCAGCCCAGTTTATGGTGAACATCACATCTGCTATTCCTCCGTTTATTTTTAGTTTGCATGTGCTCACATTCTGGGGGGCACATGCTCTGTGGCATAGAAATCCTTTTGGGCACTTCAATGACATGGAACTGTCTGTGCAATGACCGGGTTTTTATTTATTTTCGTATAGGCTGCGGCTAGCGTTCCATCCAAAGTGAAAGATAGTCGCCGCTAGTGTTCTGTCTGGACGGAATTCTAGCAGACTTGTTATAGTTCCGCCCAGGCCGAAGTACAACCACCACTAATGGCTTGTTCACACGATGCATCTTTTCAACGTGCCACAGTTTAGCGAAACCAAGATTTTGCGAAATTGGCCTCTTCACACGTGGAGTTTGACGCGCGAAACCTGTGACGTATTGACTCACGAGAATTTCGCCAAACCTTGTCATCTGCACCAAGAATACCGAGCGTTTCTCATCAAAATGATATGAAGTATGCACAGTGTGAAGAGACAGTCAGTTTTATTAATACCACTCAATGAACTTCGTCAGATTCGGCTCACTGGGTTTACTAGTCCTGCCAAACCCGGGAAAGACCGCGAACGTCAAAGAACAGGCAGATGATCTCGAAGCATTTCGGACATTTTTGCATTGCTAATAAAGAAAGTTATTCCCAGTCACCAGGTTTATATCCGGTGCTTGCACTTGTCGCGACTATTGATGAATCTGTACCGTGCCACCAACCCGTACTGTAAGTGCTGTTCACACACCTGCAACCGAGTAGGACCAAGACTCGTCGCCCGTAGGCACTGCTTCTCCGCTTGTCGCTTGCCATGTTTGTTTATTTTCTTTCGGCTTTGGCTCAGATACGGAATCGGCTGAAAATCGGACTCCAAAAGCTCGCTCCTCCTCGAAGGCCAGAGACGTCATAGCCAAGTCGAGCGGCCATTGGCAGCGCCCGCGTTTCTCTTTCGGGCGATTGACAGGCCTCGGTTAGGTTTCAGCGAAAAATTGCTCCACGAGCGATGAAGTCGCGCCACATTTTTTGGAGGCTCGCCACTTTTTCGGTCGCGTTCAGACGGGGAATCTGTTTCCTGAAACCTAGTTTGGCGACACAAGATTTGCCAACAAGATGCATCGTGTGAAGAGACCTTAAGGCCCGCTTCAGACGGGGCAACTTTTGCAGCAATTTTGAGGTTGCTGGCGGGTTGTTCCCTAGCTTTCCCTAGATCGACGCAAATTGCTGAGATCGGGTCTGGCTCGAACAAGCGAGCAACTCGGAGCAATTCGAAGACGGTTGAAGCGGCTGCAGCTAATCAGAGACGTGATATTTTCACGTGACACCCCTGTGGTGGTGATGATGACAGCTAAAGACTTAGTTCTGGTTTGGAATGGATCGGTTTCGAAATAAACAGTTTCAGAAAAATGAGTTAGTATTCTCAACGCCGTTCAAAGATATAAGAACGCGTTTTTAGCGTGTAGCTGGGCGTCTAAATAGTGAAAGAAGAATCAAATTTAATGATGATGATGGCAAGTCGGAGCAATTTGGTTGCTGCGTGTGAACGCGGGCGATCGGTGTTGCTGGTGTTGCGACGTCAAGTTGCTGGGTGAAATTGCTCCGTCTGAAGCGGGCCTAAGGCCACCTTCAGACGGGGCAATTTCGCCAAGCAACTTGACGTCTCAACACCAGCAACACGGGCTGCCCGCGTTCACTTGCAGCAACCAATTGCTGCAATTTGCCATCATCATAAAATTTTATTTTTCTTGAACTATTTAGACACATAGTTACACACTATAAATATGTTTTTATTCATTTAAATGTTGAGAATACTAGTGCATCTTTCTAAAACGGTTTATTTCCGAAAACAATAAATTTCAGACCAGAACCAAGTCTTTAGTTGTCATCATCACCGGCACTGGGGCATCACATGAAAATATTGCATCCCTGATTGGTTGCTGCCGCTTCAAACGTCTTTGAGTTGCTCCTAGTTGCTCGCTTGTATTGAGCCGGACCCAATCTCAGCATTTAGTGTTGATCTAGGGAAAGCTAGGGAAGAACCCGCCAGCAACACCAAAATTGTTGAGAAAGGTGCCCTGTTCGAAGCAGGCCTAAGGTTCCATCCAAAGGGAATGATATTCGTCACGAGAGATCGCTCCAAACAAAAAGTGGTTGAGGTGCTGAGTTCTGCCCTGCTAATGTACAGATAAAAAAAAAAAAAAAAAGAATGAGTGGCTGTTGTAAAGTGTGGTATCACCTTCAGGTGCTGGTTTTTAGACATTTGCTTTTACAGCCATAATGGATTTTATAACCTCACTAGAAATTTTAAAAGAAAAAATTGTAACCTGATGTTATGCAAATCTCAAACCAGTATTCATGCAAATTGGTCACCGGATGTCTCAGTCGCTCCTGCACTTATCTACTTTCAGTTTTCTGCTCAGTGTACTCTGCACTGTTTGATTTACAATTGCAGTTCATGGTAAAGAATGAACTGGTGCAGGTAGATTCAGGAAACTAGGGTTCAAGTTCCTGCGTGGAGCAGTTGTGGTAAGGAAGGGCATGCATAACTTCCGGAACTGACAGTGCCATTGTGCTCGACTCGCCTAAAGGCCAAGCTACAGAACAGTCTTGCCGTGAAGCAAACTGGTTTCCAGTTTCCTTCTTTTCATTCCCTCTCGCAATCTACTCACCCCACAGGAGGGGCTCTTTGAGCTACTCCCTGCAGAAAAGAGGAGTGTCTCCCTCACTGATGGAAAGGAAGAATTGAGGGAGAGTTTCCTTCTTTCTGGCCTGAACCATATCGAGCAGGGGTCTCAAACTCGTTTGATTATGGGGGCCATATAGGGTGACCACCCGTCCCGCGACTCGCGGGACTGTCCCACATTGAGGGCTCGTGTCCCGCGTCCCGCGAGAAATTTCCACATCTTCAAAATGTCCCGCATCTTGCACTGTCGTAAAATTCACTTTGCAACTCATGGTGCTGCCGAACAACGGGACACGGGGAAGCGCGGAGGTCGCAGGTAATCTTGTGAATCGAAATGGTATGCCATTTCCTACCCAAGCATTGCGGGAAGCGACCGTCGCTCTTGCAGGAGATCCGACATGCAGGCACCATTGTGCCTCTCCCCTTGGTGGCAAAATACTGTATTGTGAGAAAACTTGCTCACCAAAAGTTTAAATATAAAATATCGTAATTATTTTCAAATCGCTGTGTCAATATGAAAGGGTTAAGAGGAAGTCAGTCACAAAGGTCGAAAAAGAACATAGGGAAATGTTAAGAATTTGTGTAGGACCATGTTGATAAAAGTAAGCATTACATGAAACAATCACCCAAAAAAGATTTACTGTTTCATATTTTCATTTGATGCATTGAGTTCTGATTAGTCAATTTTTATGTTTTCTACTTCATTCATTTTCATTTCATTTATTTCATTTCATTTATTATGTCTCTCAGGGCCTGAAGGCATTACAGAGAGGAGTGGGGCACAGTAAGTAGAACAAAGCAAATAACAATGAAAAGGCAAAAACTACACAAAATAACTACTAAACATCGTTTAACAGGTTTGTGATGGCAATGTACATGGAATACACAAACTTAATACTAAACATCATGTAACAGGTTAGTAATGGCAATCTTAAATTTATCTGAGGCAGTAATTGTGACAATGACTGCAGGAAGGCGGTTCCAGTCAATCGAGGTTTGAGGCAAAAAAGAGGCATTAAAGGTAGATGTGCTGCAATGAGGGATCCCAACTTCAACACATTTAATGACTGATTTGGCATAAAACAAATATATTACTGGGAGTAAAAATTGTTTGAGCTTAATTGCTGCAGTACAATTAGCAGGTGTAAAAACAGCACAGGATAATAAATGTGTCAACAGAGCCTCAGGTCGTTGTGTGCGTGTTAAAAAATTTCCTATACTACCCCCCCCCCCACCCCCCACCCTCCCCTGTTGGCCCTCAACCTTTGAGGGGGGGGGGGGGCCTATCTGGGGACTATATTTTAAAATGTTTTGGGAAAAAAACACAGCAGTGGTGTTTCATATAGCAAAGCAGCCGACTCTCCCAGCGACACATCAAAGGTTTTCTAGAGGAGGAACCTCGTGCTCTCTGTTTTTTGTAAACTCGCCGTCTTGCCAGTGACCTTTGATTTGGTTATTCGACTACTTTGGGCCCACACCTGATGTGATGACATGATTTGAAACGCCAATGTGCTGGCATCTTTCAATAGAACAAGAGCAAGCACACTCTTGTCGTCGTGTTGCACTATTTAGTAGGCTCAAAAGATCGCTAATATTTCATTACATATTGGAACAATAGTGGACGGCGACAGGAACTAGCACAGTGGAACGCTGACTGGAGCGGTAAAAATCCCACGTGGGGTGCGATAAGCCTTTGAAGAGAAGGGGGGGGGGGGGGTTCAGTAATGTTGATAAGCTGCCAATCTGCAGTGAATGTCGCACATCACTGTGTGTCGGGCTGGTGGTTTTTGCTGATGCATCGTCTTGGCTATCCGTACGCCACTTCTGGATCTATTTTTATTTTGTTTGAGACCACAAGGAAAATGTTTTTTATTTTTCTGCCAGTAGACCATTCCGCAAATATGTGGCACCTCCCATCATCTTTTTAACGCACTACTGCAATCCAATGTACGGCATGTTAAGGAGTAGCCATAGATAGGAGGGGTTCATGTTCGTTCAGCACTTTGCGATTTCAGAATGCATAGAAAGTCGAACGATGAGAGAACAAGGTACGCATTGGCTTTGTGATGTGTTCGCTCTGTTTTCTTTGTGTGTTCTGAACTTGCGGTCGTAAAAGAAGCAGGGAAAGCCAAGTGATAAGAAAACAGAGTATGCATTGGCTTTGTAATTGTTCGCTCTCTCTGAACTTGCGGTGGTAAGAGAAGGAATTGAGCTACTTCCAGGGTGTAAGGAGCGTAAGAGTCAGCCCGAGCAAACATCGAAACGGCCTCTCAATTCCCCATGCTGCACGGTGCAATGTGGGGTTGATGAGAGGCCTTGTGGGAGTTTCCAGTAAGGTCTGTTGACTTTCTGTTTGAATTGCTTCCTTTTTATTTCGATTCCTTTTTCTATGAACGAAGCCCAAAACTATGAGTCGTCTTGCACTGACCCTATGGCCCTGAGCCTGGCACTCAGTCTGATGTGTGAAGTAAACTGTGGATGGGCGACTCATCAGTACCATTAACCAACCTCTGCACGAAATTGCCGCGGGTTCGTTTCAACCTCGCTCCCAAGCACTTGTCATGCCAGGAGTACCCCATCTGGGATTCTTACTGCTCTGGGATTCTTGCTGTGCCCTGTAGAACCTTTTTTTTTCTTTTTTAAATTTTAAGCATGGAAGATGATTTGAGTTAGAACATCAAAATAAAGATTCATACTCTTCTGTGGATGTGGGCCATCTTTGTCAGAATCGAACAATGGTTTCGAGGACTGGCAACGTGTTAGTTTGGACGAATCAGGTGTGGTTGAGGAAAGCCAGGGTGACTGGCGTACACACAGTGTGGTGATTTCATCAAGGAAAATCCATCAGTAGCCTAAAACAATGTTTTTTCTTTTGCAAAAAAGATAAAGGAGCTTAATGCAGCATTTGGCGTTAAGAAGCTCTTTGTGTCTTTGCGAAAAATTGCAGCTTGTAAAGACAAAAAAAAAACAGATTTATGCTGTCTTTTGAGCAGGCTGGACTGATCCTTCAGCTCTTTTTATAAAAAATAAAGTTTTTTTCGTTTGGAGGAAAAATATTCACCTGTTTCTCCGGTCAGGCATAAGCATAACCACTTCATTCATTATAAATGGCTGGTTGGGTTTGCAGTGGATTTTTTTTTTTGTGTTATTCTGCAGTAGCACTGCTATGACAGTGTCGATGCTTTGCATATGCCCCATTTCAGGTACCAACAAATCCTGCACAGGAATCTAGTCTACTTGGCGTCTGTGGCAGATGCAGGTCCTGTGGTTCAAGCGTCCCTTGTAAGTAGCTTCGCTAGTGATGACGCTTCACAAACAACACTTCCCATCCTTGAGGGTCTGTCACGTGGCCTGCGAGAGCTTGGCGCTTGTGAGGGCAGATTGACCTTAAAGGCAGCGGCTGTCGCGAGTGACAAGTTTTCACTAGCCGTGTAACAGACCCTCGGCTTATCTCGGACAGGCAGATGCCCTACAGAGCTTTCTTTGTCTACAGAGTTCCCAGGAGGAAAGATGGCCACCCGGATACAAAAAATCTGACACAAAACATCCAGTAGTAAGCATCCCTTGCTGATATGGATTACAGAAAGCAAGGAGGCATTTAAACTCTTGGGTCGCTGTCAGTCTTGTGTCCTGCTTAAAGCTGGTGGTGGGTTGTGGCTGCATTTGCTAGGTTGACAGTTGGCTGCACAATGTGCTGTTTTAAACAATCAATGGTGAGGCTGCTTGTTAAGTGCTGTTGCTGTCTTCGTAGCTTGATGGGGTTGGTGCCGATGCATTGCCTATTAGTAAATACATGATTTCAAACCTAAACTCTGGTCTTCTTTTGACCAAGAAGGTACGCATTTTGTAAGGGTTTGAAGGGTTTCACACTGGGGAAAATCGTTTTGTTGCAGGGCCCATTTTCTTAAATATGCAATAGCCAAACTGGCCAAAGATATGAACAAATGACTTTTATGCCTAGTTCATAAACGGGGTTGAATGTTTTTTTATTTTTATAGCAATGAAAAAGCTACTGTCAAGTTCTGAAAGAATGTCTACCCAAAATGAAGAGATAAATGGTGCAAAAAAGGGGGTGGGCTATCTTTGGGGACGCCACAGCAAAACTTTATCAAAAACCGGCTACAAACCACATGATGCGGGAAAGGATACCGCAGGTTGCGGACGCAGCAGATTTGCGTTTTACGGTGCTAAGGACCTGCGGAAATCCGCCGAGAACTTGCATTTCACGGCAACGAATACTGCAAATTGCGGATGCAGCAGATGCAAGTTTCATGGTGCAATAAACACGCGAGAACCTGCTACGAACTTGGCTGTCACAGGTACCAATATCGCGCGCGCAGATCGTGGACAAAAAGGCAGGAATCGACTACAAACTCTTAAATACTGCAGATTGCGAATGCAGCAGAATCATATGTTACGATGCGATATACACGCGGGACCAACTTGCGTGGAATCGAGGTTGCTCATGCAGATCGCGGACAAAAACGCGGGAATCCGCTAAAAACTATGTCACGGGAACGGATACCACAGACTGCGGACGCGGCAGATTCGCATTTCACAGTGCAACATACACGTCGGAACAACTCGGATGTTACAGGAACCAATATCGCGTGCGTAGATCGCGCACAAAATTGCAAGAACCCGCAATAAACTCGCTTGTCAGACGTGCCGGTACAGCAAATTGCGCGGTTGATGCGATTCTTGTCGGACGTTGCGTGATGTCCGAGGGGAATCGGGGGGGGGGGGGGGGGGGGGGGCGATGTTTCGGAATTTTTATGTTGCAGATATTCGGCCAGAAAAACGGGATGGGCAATCTCTCGGGGGCGGTTGTTCTCTCAGAACTTTACGGTAGGATTCTTTGTTTTAATAAGAGAAACTGGGTTTTATTTCAAACTAATAGACCCTTTCTGGAATTCAGTGCCATCTGGTTACTCAAATGGCAGTTTAAGTTTGACCATACTAATGGCGGCAATGAATCTGTGATCTGCAGTGTTTTATGGGGCACAGTCACTTTCACTAGTCAACGGTAAATGAGAATAGGTGCTTCACTGTGCAGTTCTTTTTCCATCTCTATCAGTGTCGATGGCGAAAATATGCAACGAGTCAGAACGAAGCGCCAACCCACATAGACGCCTTGAAAAGATATATCAAGGGGCTTTGAAGGCGAGTTTGTGCTATTAACATTTTGACTGGGCTCGAGTTAGAAATGAACGCTTACGCAGCTCTTGCATCCAATTCCTGCTTCACGACGCGCTAACGTGTAGAATGTATAGGCCTCGAATCATCTGGTTAGGAGCATCTTCAACTTCTTTCTTCACGAGTAAACAGAAGGCCTCCATTAGTATAGCACATGTGCCATTTTTCAGATGATGATGGTGATCAAAGGGGCCAGACTGAATTCCGTAAAGGGTCTATTGAATCTCTTATTGTAAACTGACAGGACTAAAAGCTTTTCTAGACTAAACTTTGTTTTCATTTCAAGTAAACACTAAAGGACACATATTGCTTTTGCAGAATAATAATGATAATCATAATCAGTATTATCACTACAGTCAAACCCGTTTATAACGAACAGCAGGAAATGCTACGATCAGTTCAATATAGCAAGTAGTTCGATATAGCAAAAGCCATGTACAACGAACTTCCACGATGCGTTCGTTGTAAGGCGAGAGCTTCTCTTTCTTTCTCATCTCTTCACCTCCGCCTTGTAACAATGCGCTGTAAAGATTCTCTTTTTTTTTGCATGTCTGCAGAATTTGTTTTTTTAGCTTATCTCCCCTCCTGAATCGCCTCTCTCCGTGAGCAAACGCTTCGGGATGAAAAGCTTTTTTTTTTTTGTGCGTGTGTGCAGAGTGTATTTTTTAGCTTTCTCCTCTTCTGAATCGCTTCGCTTCGTTCAATTTTGTTTGAAACTTGAGCTTTTGAAATTTTCTTTCTTTCCTACTTTTTTTTGGGGGGGGAGGGGGAGGGGGAGGGGGAGGGGGAGGGACAAGCTAGAAAAGGATTGTTTGCGCGTTTTCGGAATCCTCCCCGGGGGGGAAAAGTTTGATATAGCCAATACGTTGTTCTTTATAAAAAGTACTTTTTACATTCATTTTTAATTAAATTTTCCGTGAGTTCGATATCGACAATAATTTGCTGTACGTGGGTTCGTTCTAAACGGGTTTCGCTGCATTAAGGGGGCACTAAAGTGCTTTTTGAAATCCTCATTTTATGGTCATATCTCCATCTATGAGCTCTAAGCATCCTAAATGCCCGAAATTATATTCATGCGGTGCCAATTTACATATTAAGTGATCAAAGTTCCTGACACTTACCATTGACGTAGAACGACAGATGGCACTACCGAACCTTGCTGAATATGGTCGGACGGACAGCGCTTCTCAGCCATTCGCGAGCATTAGGTTCTCGCGGGGACGACCGTCGTTCGACCAGATTCAGCAAGGTTCGGTAGTGCCATCTGTCGTTCTGCTTCAATGGTAAGTGTCGGAAACTTTGATCACTTTTTGATACGTAAATCGGCCGCGCATGAATGTATTTTCAGGTTTTTTAGGATGCTTAGAGGTCTTAGATTGAGTTATGACAATAAAACCAGGTCCTGAAAGATCACTTTAGTGGTTTTTAAGTTGTCCGTTTTCTGAAGGGGCCTCTTGTCCACTTCTAATCTTTCAGGGCAGTACACGAACTGGAATATTGGCTTTTCTGCATACATTGCATGGCACCAACCCCACAATCAGCCTTGAGACGGACTTGATTCTGTCCAAGCATTTGTGTATCTGAAGTGGCTTAAACTACTTGTACCTTGGTTTGTTTCTGCTGCTACATGCCTGAAATAAATAGTAGACACAGCTTCACCTTCTGCATCTGTATACAATCTAAGCCCGTTCTAACAGACCTTGATTTTGACCAAGATTTTGGTCTGTTGTAAAAGGAGCATGTTGTATGCAGATATGAAGTTGAGTTAATGGTGCATAGAGGGAAACCAACCAAACTTCACAAATCGGTATGTTATATCTAAATGTCTGTTGTAACCAGGTCTGTTATAATGAGCTTAGACTGTAACACAGTAAGCTACCTGGCCTTTTGAGCTTGAATAGAGTTGAGTTGCCTACTGGCTGGGCAAAACCGTGTTTGACCTAAAATGCTTAGCCCTGTATATGCCAGGCAGCATATACCAAATGAGCAGAACATAATTTTGCTAATTCAATTAGAAATATACTACTGGAAGCGCATCTTTTGTTGTCGTGATGAAGTTGTACATAGTCATGTTTCCTACGCTCTTTCATTGGCTACATCTTGCTCAACCGTGAACGCCACGCCACTTGTAATGTGTTGCGGAGCTGGGCGCGAGTGTTGTAGTTGCAGCTTTCGAACTGAAGTTGTTGCTCCGATTATATAGGCAGCCGGCAGCTTTGTAGTGGCACCAGGGGTTTGTAGGGAATTCCCGTATGTTTACCGCTTTGTTAAACGCGAATCTGCTGTGTCCGCGATTTGCGGTATCAGTTCCCATGTCGCATTCGTAGCGAATGCCCGTGATTTTATAATTAATTTTTTATACAGTTCTGCTCTCTCATCCCCAAAGATAGCCCACCTCATGTTTTCACAATTTATCTCATCGTTTTAGGGGATTTTCCTATGGATTTTTATGGTACGTATATACTAAATAAGATTTAAAAAAAAACATAAGCTCCTTGACTAAATGTCCTAATTAAAATTTCCCCCCCCCCCCCCCAAAAAAAAAAAAAAAGTGTAAGAAAACATGTTTAGTTAGTGGCGTTGGAACAGCGGAGAGGTAGGGGCAGACATTTTTTTCCTAATGGGGGCACGTCCACACGACTCTTCCCTCCCCCCTCTCCACCGCTGCTTTCCGTCGCCCCTTCACCTGCCAAACACTTCCGACCCTCATGTCCCTTAACATTTATTTAAACGCTAAAAACCTTGCAGCAAAGCCAACTTTTGAAACTACCCTTTTGCAGAGGTGCATGTATCTATGCTTAAGCAGTTCTACAGGAAATGCAACCAAAAAAGGGAGAACTATGATTATGCCCACGAAAAATTAACATTATTGGGAACAATAGAAAAAAAATAAGGAAGAAATAAAAAATACCCCTTTTTAATATAGTATTTAATAAGAAAAATGTATTATGAATCCTAACATGCAAGGCTCCAAATATGTCACGCAATCTTTGGCATTTTTATTCGTGGCATGAAATTTGCCAAAGCAGTTTAGTTTAAAGGAAAAAAAAATAGGCCATGCGTCATACATTTACAAGAAAAATTACTGAGTTCATCTTACCTATCTTTAACAACTGACAGAACCGGGTACAAAAATCAAGCAGCCTAAACATAGCATTTCAACTTGCTCCACTTCGGAATGTTTGTGGAGAGGAATAATTTTTCTAAAAAAATATAAAAAGTGTGGTTTTCGTTGTGGAAATGGTGCTATAGTATATAATTGTTTTTAGGCAAATCTGACATGTGTGGTCAATTTATAATGAAACCACCCCATAATAAAGCTATAATCACTGACAGGATGAGAACAGAAGGGAGGAGCTTTTATACACCTTTTCAAGAAACGCTCGACCCCAGGGGCAGCTAACCGTTTTAGAGCCCAGTCACTGGGTTTGAGGCTAGACTCTCACCGGCGTCCCTGCTAACCCTAATCGAGTGGACTGTGATTTCGATCGGCGCGGCCTGCGTAGGCGCAGTTTCAAACAGTGCTTACGGCTAAATTCTCGTCTTTTCCCGCTGTATTTTGTATTTCATGGTGCATGTATTTTCCCGAGGTCGCTGAGAAAACATTGTACCACATTTAAAAAAAAAAAAAAAAAGAAAAGCTGTAAAAAACCTATAATCTATTTTTGTTGGGTGCGCGCGCGCGACAGAACAAATGCGACTGGGTTGTGTAGTTCTAGTTTTTTTTGTGTTTTCTTTCACGATAAGTTTTGACGGCACCACACGATTCGCCGCATGTCAAATGACGAAGCACTTAGCTATCAAAAATAAATTGCAACAGAAGAGAGCCGAAAGGCATGCATTTTTCGCGCTCACAAATAACGTGTTTACCGATGGACAGGACACGGATATACAATTTGGAAAGTGTTAACATTCGAACAATATATTGTACGTACCACACAATGCAGCGTTATCTGAAAAGAATTTATTTGAGTAAGATCTCAAATAACACAGTCACAGTCGACGACAGTCACATCTTGACGATCGGACGGAATCCAAGATGACTTCGTTTTGGGGCACGTTTTGGGGAGAGCTTCCTTTTTTCACAACAGCACCAAGGCAAAAGAATGAACGTGACTGACCCATTTCCCACCCCAACCCGGACAAGTATTTTCGGAGATGCCTGAGGTTTCGACGCGGATTATCTCTGGGAGGGGGGAGAATAATGTTCGGAAAATCGCGTCGAGGGTCGTTCGACGTCCTTCACCTTTTTCGTTTCCCATGAATGTCCAGCAGAAAAGCTTGAATGGCAGGCACTTACGAGCCTTATTTCCCATAATGGAAGGTAACACAGAAAGGGTAGGCAGCACGCATACAAAAAATTAAGTGGAAACTTCCAAGAGGGGCAAGAAAACGTCTAATGCAAAACCGCGAAAAAGTAGGTAGAGAACCGTGCTGAGCGGGTCTTCACAGTCCAAGAAAGTGGCAGAAAATTTCTAGCTGATAGAGGGCGCTAGAGTCGCACCAGCCGCATCAGCAACATGGCGGCTGTCTAGGAGCGTTTTTTGGAAAGGTGTATACCAACTCGTGTTTACAAACAAACCGGAGCACCCCTAGCGGACGCCATTGGCGCCGCGCATGCGCGGTGGACGGTGGGCAAGAAGCCGTCGCCTATAAACAAACCATTGAATTGCGTTGTTGTCGGCGTCGGTGTGAGTCCCCGTGCTCTTTTTCGCATTGGAATTGTTGATTCTACGTCCTCCTAACAATGTCTGACTACTTGAGCGGCTTCAGCAAAATTAACGAGGCTCGTTACACCGCAAAACTTTGCGTGAATAATGTGACGTGTGGCGATTCATTTCATGTGGACGCCGCAGAATGGGCGCCAAAACCTGACTCCCACGATGAGATTCATCTCGCTATTTTCAGTCGCGACGTCGCTCGGGCTGCAAAAGCGTGGACCGTAGCTGAGATGGTGGACGTCGATACTGAAAACCACAAGTAGAATCGGGCATTAAAAGTCGGTGACGTTCACTGGTAACAAAGATCAACATCTTATTGTATCTACTGTTTACACTTAGCCTACTTACCCCAACCAACCTTCAAAAGTGTTTTGAGGCCTGCACTTACTTCTTATCGCAATTACCAGGTCAACGTTTGGTTTATGGGCTGCTGTCGTTTGAACGAGCTGACGACAAAAAGCAGACAAGTTTGAAAGAGCAGACGACAGTTCGAACAGATGCGCAATGGAGTGCGGGCAAGAAGCACCGTGTCCCGCGTCAACAAACCATTGGAATGTCACATTGTCGGCATCTGTGTAAGGTGCATACTATTTTTTGCGTTGTACCTAATTGTCGATTCTACGTCCTCATAGCAATGTCTTACCACTTTAATCGCCTGAGCAAAATTATCAAGGTTCGTTACACTGCTAAACTTCGCGCAAATAATTTGACGTGCGGCGATTCGTTCCCATGAACGCTGCAGAATGGACTCCAAAACCATAATGAGATTCTTCTAGCTATTTTCGGTCGCAACGTTGCTCGTGCTGCAAAAGTGTAGAAGGTAGCGGCGACGATCGATGTCGATACTGAAAATCGGAAGCGGGAACAGACCAAGCGTAACAAGTCGGGGAAGGCCACTGGTACCAATGATCAACATCTTGTATCTACTGTTTACACCGAGCCAACTTAAGTCTTTTTAGGCCTGCAATTATTTCTTATTGCAATCACCGGGTCAAAGTTTGGTCTACGGGCCGCTTTTGTTTGAATGAACAGACGACAAAAAGCAGACAAATTCGAAAGAGCAGATGAAAGTTCGAATGATCAGGCGGCCGTGTGAATTTGAACACTCTGAACCCGCGGGTGGTCCAGACAAATTGGCGGTTTTCTCTCGTTCATGTTGGAACACAACAACTATACCTCTGGCGAGCACAAAGTGTTGCCCGCAGAAGCAATCGTAGTTCGACAGCGTTTGGTTTGCCCCTTTTTTCACGGCTACTATCCACTTTCTCGGACGAACGGAGGGTGCAGAAACACATGAAAACTGATCTTCAAACCTTTCCAGACTTTCTTGGTACAGCCCCGTCGCAGCATTTTGACGAGAAGGCAGGTTTTTTGTCTGGTTTCTTCCAAAAGAATGCAGGAATGCATGTCTCGCACCGCGTCTTCTGCCCACCACCCCAGACTGGAAGTGCGCCCGACGTGCCACCACCGCGGCGTGACATAGGAGAGTTGAGTTCGTGTATAGGCCCTGCCGTTCGCTTGATGATTAGCTTTCTGCCTTTTCACATTCCGCATGTGGCACCACTTGTTCTGTAAATAGGTCCTGTTAAATCTACTACAACATTAAACTTACGAACATTGTAAAACCAAATTAATTAAGAATTTCGGTACACTGCTTTCATGTAGTTTTCGAATGCGATCGCTGTAGCACGCCACTACCGCTTGCTCATCGCAACGACGTGAACAATGAATAGTGGTGAAACATGTTCCTGTCCTTTATGTTGTATGTGTCTTATAAAAGCAACCACAATATATATACATTAATTTAGTGGTCTGATTGCCTGCCCTGCACTTTTTAACATTTCAAGTGAAAGTAACATGGGGGCCAACTCTACTGGTAGAAGGCTTCTGTCATTGAAATGGGGTGTGGCCAGGCACATTGAATGGAGCAAGTGGAACATCAGTTATGTTTCTGCCGTTTTTTTTTTTTTTTTTTGTAGGAGATTATGTACTTGTATTGATTGTGGAGTGCAACAACCTAGCTTGAAAGGCAGCGTTAGTGTGTGCACCTGGGTAGGCCCTGCCATTCTTTCCTTGTCAGTGACCGTAGTGCGATGCATAGTTAGAGCAGCGCAGATGCCATTGCTGGGATTCTTGGCCACCCCATCATCTCAAGAACGAAGTTAATTAGATTAGCCCAAGTCGAGTCAATTTAATTTCTCTCTATCTCAGTTCGCTAGGGCTACAACGAAGCAATGCAGGCTATTATTGTGACCCTGGCTATTGGTGAGTCGTAGCAATTTGCTTATCTCCTTTTAAACCTGAAGAGCTGCCTGTTCGAATAATTTTTTTTAAACTCTGGCCACGTTTTCTGGGGCTTGTTACAGCCACTCTGCATCGCTCCCCCACATGAAAGTGCCTTTGAAATTGTCAGTTAGGGACAGAAGTCGTTATAGTTGTGCAAAGGGGCTTGGTACGACCGGACGTATGCTGGGCTCTGTCGGACACGTCTACGGCTGTTGACTCAGAACCTTGGTCTCGGCAGCCACCTCCGCAACCGTGTGGTCCCGGGTCTGGAGGAGCACCGTCGGACGGGAGCCCGAACCCTGCCTCTGGGATGATGCCCGGCCAGCAGGGCTATGGAGGAGGCATGCCCCAGCCGGGTCAGCAGTCGGCCGCAGGTAACCCAAGACTGTTCCCCCCTGCAAGTGCCTTCGTGCCCTGAGCCCTTGGGGGAGGGGAGGCGCCTGCCGGGTGGGCTTTGCCATGGACTCTCTCCCAAGCATCCATCCGCGCGCACTCTTGGCAGTGTGCCGGGCAGTCAATGCGCCCCTTGGCTGGACAGCGGCCGGACAGTCGGGTAGTTTGGGACTGGAGTACCTGGGCGGCATTCGTGCCGTGGCCACTTTCGGAGGTTTTCTCTTTTGGAGGTCGGCAACGTGAACTCAATGCTGTACCCTACCTTCCGACAAGCTGCCGGGAGATTTGTCGTTGGCTTCGTGGCTGGGATGGGAGACTACGTGCTATCAGTGTTTAAATTTTTTTTTTTGCCGTTCTAAGAATCTATGGAGGCTACCAGCTTTGCATGCCGAGAGTTATCTTGAGAGCTTGTACTTGTCTCTTCGTCTAAATAGTTTGTTATCCATTAGATTGGTGTTCTTATTATTATAGAGTCACTCGGTTTAGCACATCATTGAATCGGCGAGCAATCAAATAATGCTGTAGTGAACCGTGCATTTCTAACTCAACCATAAAATGTGCCGCTTTTTTTTTTTTTAATATAGATAAATGGATGCTGCATCCTAGAAATAATTTACATATTTCTAGTCAAATTAGTCAACTAATTTTGGAGGTAGTTTTAGGAAAGGTAGGTTCGATGAAGTTTTTAGTTGTTTTATATTTTTATAACATTACTAGTTTTATAAACATGTTCTGACTATTTGGAATGTGGTCATAGCTCTATGAATTTATTGTGAGCTTGAGTACTGAAGGAAACACACTCCTCCATTATTGTTTTTATGACTCGTTTGTTTGTAGCAAGTTTTGTTTTCATGGTCTTGTGACCGTTCACTGCTTTTATTTCTTTAGATCAAATCTTTTAGGATTGCTGTTTATGAAGCAGCATTAGCACCTCTTAATAATTTTTATGTATGAAATAGGAAATTACTTCTAAACACAGAACTTATTGGAGTGAATCCGTTGATGAGGTATGTTTTGTATATAACAGTTTCTCTGAGCAAAAGCAATAGGCTTTACAGTATCTCTGCTAACTTCTGTTTCAGCACTTTATTCAATGTTCATTGTCTTCAAGAATGTCTGTGGGGCCTCATTTTTGTGATGTATTTTGAATTCCTGTGACTTTCATCAAAGATAGCTTGACTTAATCTTCAGGTGTCTGGACTTCATGGTTTTCAATACAAATAGTTTTGTTTCATGCACCTTAATTCATCGGCTGCATTTTACGAGTCTTTTCGTTTTTGTAGCGATTTCCAAGATCTCCCAGTATCAAAATGCTTGACACTTTTCTGCTGTTAGATCTGTTAGGTCTGTCACATCAATGTTAATATAGTACTCATTCTCATTTGAACCCGAGTATAAAATTTTGTTGATTGTATCTAGATTTTTGTCTGGCAATTTCGGAATGCTTTATGGCCCTGTCTGCCCTGGTGGTTGCTCTGATGCCCTTGATTCCTCTGTGGCAATGGGCACTTCCAAAGATTCATTCCAGATTTTACATTCTAGATCAAATTTTGACGATTTTAAGAGGTTTAAGCTTTTTGTTAGGGGTCCCAAATGGTCCTGGTCAAATTTCTTTGACCAAGATCAAGGCTATGTTTGCTTTGAAGGGGCACTAAACTGCTTTTTTAGATCTTCATATAATGGTCATAACTCAGTCTACGAGCTCTAAGCATCCTAAAAAACGAGAAATTACATTCATGCGCAGCTGATTCGCACATTAAAAAATTGATCAAAGTTCCCGACACTTACTGTTGACGCAGAACGACAGATGGTGCTACTGAACCTTGCTGAATATGGTTGAACGACGCTCGTCCACGTGGGAACTCGTTGCTCGTGAGTGGCTGACAAGTGTCGTCAGTGGTTCGACCATATTCGGATGGATGGATGGATGAATACGGCTGAGCCTTTTGGATCGGGCGGTAGCTTACGCCACCTAGCCATTTTGTTTTACCATTTAAGCTTAGAATATTTAAATGTGAAATCTATATTCACTCCGCAGTGCAAAGAAAGTGAGGCTATGAAACCCCCTTGCCATCAGTGAATAAGAAAATGCCTAGTTTTCTCTCGATTTCTGCCACCATTCACTTAATCTTTGCTTGGTAATCTCTACAGTCTTGAAATCCACTCTCCCTTCGCTGTCTCTAAAACCCAATGACTTTATTAAATCTATGTTGTCTTCGGTAGGCATAGGGTGCCCTTTACAGTAGAGTATCAAGTGCTCAGCCGTCTCGTCCTCTCCACAAGCAGTGCACACTGTATCAATTTCCTGGTACTTCACTTTGTATGTTCTGGTTCGCAGAACACCCGTCCTCGCCTCAAACAGCAATGAGCTTCCCCTAGAATTGTCATAAATGCTTTCTTTGGCAATTGTTATTCAGCAAGGTTATTCAGCAAGGCAAATGTTATTCAGCAAGGTTCGGTAGCGCCATCTGTTGTTTTGCGCCAGCGGTAAGTGTCAGGAACTTCGATCACTTTTTTAATACGCAGATCGGCAGCGCGTGAATGTAATTTCAAGCTTTTTAGGATGCTTAAAGCTCATAGAATGAATTATGACAACAAAAAACAAGGATCTCAAAAAGCACTTTAGTGCCCCTTTAAGAATGCCGAAACACCTTTTCACTGACTTAGATTGCTTTGAGCTCTTGTGCAGTGCGACATGTTAGTGTAAACATTTTATCATTTTCTTTTTGCAAATGCTTGTCCAAAGCATTACTGCTAACCTTTAACCTGTTAGCCTACATATACACAATATCAATTTGCACAATTTAGTAGGCTGGACACTAGCTTATATTAAGGTATGGAAGTCCCCTTGCAAACAGCATTGCACTGGGTGTTCTAGCCGCGATACCACGTTACTTCACTTCACTGCTCCATGGCTTGCTTGTCAAACTATAACTTGTCTTTAAGATCTGTATAAGCAATGCCTCACTACCTGCAACCTTGTTTAGCTTTTCAATGACATGGTATCAACACTGATATCTGAGAGATGGTTCAACCTTATAGTTATTCTGGATTGTTATTCTGCTCATAGGATATGTCAGAAATCCTTGAACAAACAAAGGATACAAGTACTAAAGCTAAACATTACTTTTTGTAAAAGTTATTTTAATTTATGTACCCGAGCACTTAAAGGGGTACTCCTCCGATTTTTTGAGCTACCTCAACTAACTATATTTTCCGACTCCCCGGCCTTTACCCTTTCTGGTATGCTATTTAGAATCCCGAAATTCATAATAGTTATTGCGAAATCGGCAAATGAAAATGATGCAAAAACCAACATTCAAATATACGCGCGCTTTTCAGGGCCGTGACGTCAGTGGCAGGCAGGCTTGCCAGTCGAGCAAGCAGCCAAAATATAGAATATGCCAATCATTTGTTCCGTGCTGGAGCGCGGGTACTGCAGCGAGCTTCCCAGGCATTCATTTGACACCATGAAACTGCTTCGAATCAGTTTAAAACAAAATCTACAGCCCAAAGAGTGAACCCCTGCCTTCCACTGACGTCACTTTTTCATTGTTGCCAGTAGAGATTTCGAGCTTGAAAAGCACGGTGAGGACAAAAACTGTAAATTCAATAACTTTGCGAAAAAACAATATTTTGACCTAATATTCGGGATACTATTTTCGCGATGTTTGTTGGTTAGTTTAGCAAAATTTCAAGCAAATCGGAGACAATAAAAAAATCGGTGGAGTAGCCCTTTAACGCTGCTAGGGTCAGTAGACAGAATAACCTAAAAAAACAAAACAAAAAAAAAAACACTTTAGAAAAGCATTCAAAACGTTAGGACAAATAAAAACACCTTATGTTTCACACATTTTTTTTCATGTTATGGATCAGTGCCATCTAGCCCAGCTTTCAACCCTTTTTGCAGTTTGTGAGCGTTTACTATGACAGTGACAAAACAGATAAAATACACTGTTATAGACAATTTATGTTATGGGACATTGTAATGACCAATAACCTTTTGCAGGTGTAGGAAAAAGTAAATTCCAAACTTGTCAGCCATCTCAGGGTAATAGAGCTCTTGGATATTGCCCTGGCTTTGGCCGATTGTTTTGTGTTTGGTTTCAACAGCGGTGAACATCACATGATGTTAGTTACAACTAGGTGATTCCTTTCTTCTGCATTAATATGCTTGCCCTGGCCTGTGCCTTTTAAGCAGTGTGTCTTCATATTCATGGCACCTTTTTCATGAAATGATTGGACCACAAAGGAGCATGCTGCATTTGTAGGTACATTTAACACTAAAAGAGATTAGCACAAATGAGCGATTGCCGGGCTAATGAAAGGGCGGCACGTGGTGTTGTAGCCGCACCAACACAGCAGGAACGAGATTGCCTGGAGGGTGCCATCCGTGTATTAGAGGAGAGGTGGACAGACAGCAGTCGTTCTCAAAGCGTTCCTTCGTAATGCTGCTGCCCCGCCTCAGGCTTTCGCCATCCAAGTGTGACTGTGCACATGGGGCCTCTTTTCGCTTGCTCGTTGAGAGCAGTGATATATTTTTATTCACTGTTTTACTGTCGTCGGTGGTTTTTAAGACATTGAGCTGGCAAGCCCCATAAATGACAATATCAAAGATGGGAATGGCCTACCACACTTGGTATATTTGTGACAACGCAGTGCTGGGCGTGGCGTTTTAACCATTCTGGCCATTGATCACGTGTGCTGATCTCTTTTAGTGCCACTGGAACATATGCTGCACGTGCTCGCCCTGTGTGTAGGAAGAATTTAAAGACTAAAATTAAAAATGAAGTCACGAAAGCACATTCAAAATGACGTTTGTTTTTGCTTTCAGAAATTCCTGTAGATGTCGTCATGTGCAGCATGTGTAACTACAAACCCAGTGTGCTTGTTGGTGTTGTAATCATTTTGTAGAATGTCTGACTTTTGCACTGTACCTCGCTATAATAACTATAGATAGGATATACTCCACCTACAGGCTGTGAATGAAGTTGAACCATGCAATCAACCATTGCAGCATGCATAAACAAATGCCCAGAAACAAATGTTATTGAAATTTTTTATACTAGGTGTGGTGTTTTCGTTTGTATTTTTTTTCTTCACAGTTGAGGGTGTTCTTTATGGCACTTTTGTTTTAACAGGCTTAAACTTTTAGGGTCTCTTGAACACTGAATCTACCGCTCGTAAAACATGTCTTTAGTTTAAGTTGCTTGTGACGTATGTCGCAATTGGAATTTTCACTCTCTAGGTTTGGGTGATGTGCGGCATAGTAAGCACGCTCTTCTTTTACCGTTTTTGACTTGCTGTACTTCAGCTGTTAATCTTTGTACTAGAACGTGGAATGGGCAGCAAAAGGAGTCAGGTTCACTCTTTCTTAAAGGGCAACTCCACTCGCTCTTTGTTATTCAGAAAACACTGCAGTCCTCTTTAGTATCATGTAGCATACTAGAATATATTAACGGCAATGCATTTTGCACGAGCAGAAGACAACAAGAGGGGGTGGCCATCTCTTGTTCTGTAACCATGGTCTTCATCTGACTTTTATCAATTGACTCCCTCTCATAAAATATCTGGTCTTAATTGTATTTTCCTTGCGTCTATTACTTCGGTAAAGTTTTTAATTTGAGTATTCGCTTCAGAACACTGAGTTAACTACGCCCATCATTATTGTTTGCATACTTTTAATGTTTAAAGTTGTCATTTACTGCGAGAACTATATGTGGTTGGTTTGGTTATCCTAATTTCTTCAGAGTGCAGGCCATTAAGAACTGGGAAAGAAAAACTAAGCAAAGTTTCAGCTTCATGATGGGCTAAAGTTGCCATAGTTTTATGTATATGCTTTCTACGGAGTTACATGCAAATAGATTACGGAGCTTCTAAAAGTTGGCCGTCGGCCAGATACGCAGGCAGAGGAGTGGCCCCAGTCAGCTCGAATGAAAAGTGGTACAGAGGTCAGCTCTCTTGAGAGTTGTGCAGAGTTTAAAGGAGCTGTGCAACGATTTTAACGTTGAAGGAATTGGCATTTTCTGCTTTTGATATTGTTCACTGTGTCACAAATGGCAGAAAACACACCTCTTTTCATCGCAATGTTGCGATTCCGCCGCGTAATAGCGAGGCAAAACTTGGAATATTTCCCGACCTGCAGCCACGAGCGGCGGCCATGAGAAACAAGCGGCGTGACGTCACTTGGGTCGTTGTAAGAAAGATTGCAAGTTGTGCGAATACCTGCTCGATAAAAGGTAACTCTTTTTACAAATCTTGTCGTTCCAACATATATATAAATGCGTCAACACCCTGGTATCATCGACAAAACTTTTATTATACGGAGTTTTAGTGGCGCCATCTATCCTAGGTCCACAAAACCGCGAACAGCCGCCAGAAGCCGGAGGGGGAGGGGGACAGCGCCACACTGGCAAGGACGGGTGGTCACGCGGTCGGCAGCGGATGAGTTCTCGCTGCTCGCTGATGGCTCTAAAGAGAGAACTTTTCCGGAACTCCGCGCCTACTCTAGTGACGTCACTGTGCACGTGACCCGGAAGACGATGCACGAGTTGAGAGGCGGCAAAAACCTGGATCTTTTTCATTTTTTTAAGTAAAAACTAGGGTATCCAGGCAAAATCTGTTTTCTGTAGTTCACTGCAGAAGTGTCAGGCATCAACTTCCACAATTATTTAAGCAAAGCCCTGAAATTGTTGCACAGCTCCTTTAACGGTAAATGAAAATGCAAAGGTGATTGAAGTTTGAGGGCCCTTCCGGGAAAGCCGTCAACCCTGGTTCCGAGTTGAACAAATGAGTAGAGTTGTAGCAACGGGTTATATTTTAGCTCTCTGCGGGTGAGTGCAGTCTGCCCCCTAGTTTTAGTGGAAACAAAGGAACTACCCTAAATATGTTTTAGTTTTGAAGACTAACATGCAAAATATTTTTCAGTGGGTCTGAAAATAATTTTTCTTTCTCTCTTTGTGTCAAATGGGAAAGGCAAGAAACTTTCTTTGTGTGACTTGAGACAGCAAGGTAATGCGTAATGGACTCTGATGCAACAAGTCAGTGTGTTCTTTGATGTGGCAACCGTGCGAGGGAGGAATGGTGGAAGCCTGAAGGAAAAATTGCAGGCTGGGTATTTAACTTTTATTGTTACGCTATATTATGAATCACTCTCCTTTTCTCATTATATTTATTTTTAATTATCACAAAATTTTCTTTTAATTGACCTTGAGGAGATAACTGCTTTGTGTATGTTTCATACATTCTTATAATATGGTGGATTATGTTTAATTTCTTTCTGCCACTTGTTCTTCAATAGTCTATGGACAGCACTTGCTACTATAGTTGTAAATTTTCACTTACTCTAACGGATAGCTGAATTTGAAATGTGCACCAATTCTCTTTGAACTTTGTTGTTGCCTTGAAATGTTTAGTGGAAATTCTCTGTGTAATGAAAAGCTGTGATTGCAGCCATATGTTTTCAAGAGCGGCATTGTATTTCTCACGTAGTGTTTCTTCTGTTCCCATTTTCTTTTTACCTTGCCTTTGATTCTCTTCTGTCTGAAAGTATTCATGCATGATGGTTTGGATTTTACCTGTGCATCTGACTGTTCAGTGTATGCTTCTGTAGCATTTCTTTTGTGCAATTAGCACGCTTGGTTTCATGTTCGAGTGACATCTAATTAAGCATTTGGGTCATTGCCATAGCCACAAATATACTAACACATGCTTTCATAACCCCCTCTTATGCTAAAATGAGCGTGTTGTATCCTTCTGGTTGTTTTCGAAGCTCAACTTGCCTTTGCCATATAAATTATTTAGTCCAAGTATGGCGGTTTGTGCACGTGTTCAACTTGAAACCTGAAGGGCTTCTCCAGTGTACATTTGTCATAATAGATAAATTTCACCTATGTTGGCTTATGTACCTCATCAACCTCTACATTGACATTTCATGGCATAATTCAATTAATTGTGCCTATTGGATGATACAAACATGCAAGTACTAGCTTCATTTGATAGCTAAAATTTGAAGGGTCATTTTGTTATTTAATGTTTGAAAGCGTGTGCGTTACTTGCCAAATTTGTCTGCAATGCTCTTAAATCACAAGTTTGTTTTATCTGACCAAAAGATTTGAACTGGTTCCTGCTGAGTGCAGGTGCATACAGGCAGAACTAGGTGCGGCAAGTTCTGGTATAACTGATATGCCGCTTTCTGATTTGCATGAAACCATTTCAACAAGTTTAGAGGATGGAGTGCACAGAATTGGCAGTTTTGCAGAAGTCACGATACCTAGCACTTCGCAGTGCCATTTAAACAGCCATCCAGTTGGTTTTTGCTTGAAAAAGGGGTATAAACTAAATTCGAGCAAATTTTACATTGGAGCATCCCTGCAGTAGATTACCATTTTTTTGGCTCATTAATTTGTGAGAATGCAATGTGGAATTGAAAGTTCGGCATTGGAGCAGGAGGTTTGCTAGATAACCTCTTGAGCATGAAAAGTGACAGTTGCATGAAATATGACACCAGCTAATTTTGCCTTCACGAGCATGATGTATACTTAGCATGTGCAGCATGAATATGGTTTTATATGATCACCAGCCAGTGTTAAACTTTAAATAAAAATGTTTTTGTTTGAAATGAAAATGTCTTGGTTTTGGCTTACTGCGGGGAAAGTAGAACACTGCCAGTGTGTGGATGGGTGTTTTTTTGGTCCATGGGAAGGGTAAGTTCCATGCTTTCCAGCATGGAAGACTGCTGAGGGAATTGTTCAATTTGATTAACCTTGCACCACAGTGGCCATTATTGCCGATTTGGTTATTGCATAACATGTTTTTTTTAATTGTGGCTTGGGGGCTGGATTCTGAGGTAAGTTTGACTGTAGGCTTCAGTCAAGCTTTGGATTATGTTTTCAAGCACCTGGTATCGTCGTCTGTGTAAAAAAGTTGAGGTTTATGTGCCGGTTATTGCTGATTTTGGGGTTTCTTTCCTTCGAGAGACTTCTACCTCTGAACATTGGGACCAGTCATCTGTAATCATGTCACCAGGAATAAAACTTGCAGCTGGCCAGTTTGCCTTCTTTTTTTTTCTTTTTAATGTAACGTGGCTTCCCTGTTTTCGGACTGGACAGCGACTACACGCATTGCCACCACTGTTTTGCACTATTTCAAGGGGACCAATTACACGTGCCTTGTGTGGTTTCTCCAAGGTGGTCCAGTATCCGGCCAGCAACAGCCAATGGGAGGTCATGGAATGTCGGGGTACGCCTCTCCCCAAGGAAGAGGGGGCGGGCCCCCACCACCACCCTCTGCTATGATTGGTCAGCAGCAGCCAATGGCATCGCAGATGCAGCAACAGCCTCATCATCAGGCAGTAAGCACAGAACTTTTGAGGCTTTGCTGTGGAAACTTGGTATGTTCTAGGTCCATATGTACCCGAGTTTCTTTAAGGTCCTTTACTTTTTGTAACAAAGACATGTTTTTTTTTCTAATTTACTCTGTTTGTTTATTAATTGCAGGCATTCTGTTTGCGTGCTTCTGTTTATTGCAGTCGATGCAGCATCCTCAAGCCAATCAGCAGCATTCAGCAATGAGTCAGCATGCTCAGCAGTCAGCAGCCCAGCATATCCAGCAGCAACAGCAGCAGCCACATTCAGCACAGCAGATGCAGGCTGGAATGGCTCCCAGCCACCAGCAGGGGCAGGGCCATCAGCTGTCTCAGCACTCCGCTGCTCAACAGGGTAGCACTCAGCAGGTTAGTGCAATCTTGAATTTCTAACTCATATTTAAAAAAGAGAAAAAAAGAGAATTCTTGGGGTAATGGGATGGAGTCTGTTGGATAAGGTAACTATGAATTTAATGAGTTTAAAAGCACCATTAACCTTGCAGAGACTAGCTCTAATCAGTCATTGGATCTCCTATGTCTTTGATATTGTAAGTGGCCTGAGCTATCAGTTGAAGAATTTTCAGTGTTCTCTGCTTTAACTCTAAATGCTATTCCACTTTCGGCAAGTTTTGGTATGACTTCACCTTTGTTTTGGAGAGGGGTCTTTTCAGGGGACCAAGGAACAATTTTTAACACGGAATCTATTATATGGCTGGCACCTAACCATATTCATTCCCCAAGCGAGGACAGAAGTGGATAAGCCGTCTGCCAGCTGAACGCTGATGCGGCGCTCGTCTTCTCACCGATTGGACACCACTGCTAGCCGATTGTCTCCTCGATTGCATCCGTGTTATTCCCAGCGGGGTGAAAACATCACGTGTTCAGGCATATAGCGGCTCTCCGCTCCGTAAAACAAGCACGCTCCAGGCTTCCCCAGAGAAAGAGCCCACGAGAGGGGGACATAAAAGCAGTAAAAAAGAAGGTGCTATGTTAGACGTGTTCACTTTGCCACAACGGGTTGAGGTGGTTAGACTATTTGGCTCTTTTTTGCCGCGAGCTGGTATCGGGGCTCTGCTCGGTGCTGTCGCGTTCCAATTGTTCTGTTTTCCGCACGCTCCGTCTAATGCGTCCCACGTTCCAAGAGGCTCTGAGAACATTGCGTTTACACTGTCACCACAGAAGGTGGCACCCACAAGTAAAACATCCATGAAGCTATCACATGCCTACTGTGTATGATGCAGGGCTGCTTCGTGCTATCCAGTCTCCACGTGTGTACACACTAAGGCCTTGTTCACACAGCCGTCTTCCCCCATCCCGGCGTGGTGCCGGACAGCGTATCCATTGGGGGAGAGGTACTTTCGGATCGGTTTGGGCCTCAAATTTCTTTGCCGGAGCCGAAATATGCCGTAGGACGATGTTCTACGTCTCCGGCGCTGACAGCTGCCGAGGTATGCCGGTGTCCCCTCCCAACGTGGGACGACCAATCCCAAAAGAGGAAACTTTAGCTCAGTCTGGCAGATTTTCAAAGGTTGGGTTCGTCGTTGGGGCACAGTACGGTCGCAGGAGCGGGGATTAACCATACTGTGCCCCAACGACGAAGTCAATGAAGCTCTTTTCAGTAAGGAGTGGGACGACGCGTGCAGTTTTGTTGTTTACGGCTCTTGAACAACAGTCATACATAAAATTAGATTTACTGCTGAACTGCTGCTCGAAATGGTGAGACCAGGTCGGTTCCTTTACGATAGAGGTAAATGCCATTTTAAGGAAGAACAAACAAAGAAAATATGGCGGTCGGCCATCCGGGAAGAAATGTGTCATAACGAGTGAAGGATGCAAAATGTGTTGGCAATTGGTCCTGTCTTTTTCGTTTCTAGAACTAAAGATAAGTAACTTTTTTTTAAAACATGAAAGATTGTTATCGCCAACCCATATGCAAGCTCCCAGAAACAAAGGAGTTGCGACAGCACCGATCAATGCCTATTGTCTGCTACATTTGGTGATCAGCGCTGCTACAAAGTAGTTACAGGGAGGGAGTTGCAAGATTGGTGGTAGAGATTGAGGGAAGTATGAAATTGTGCATGAAATTAATGGATTATACTGGTTACGCAGACTAACGGGGTACAAAAGTTTGTTGCAGAGCTTTGAAGAGAGGTACAGAAAGGTTTCTAGGCTAGGTGGCACAAACTACCGCTTAATATAGAGGGTACAGCCACCAGCATCTGTCCATCCATCCATGTAGCCACTGCCGGCAGCGGGTTCGCCTTTTTGAAGGCACAGTGGGGGACGGCGGGTATATCACTAAGCAAAGTGTTACCCCCCCCCCCCGGTTCCCTGGTTCAATCCCCACCCCTGCCCGTTTCAATCTGTATGAGCATTGTACCGGCGTGCGGTCGTGTATCACTACTGTGTGGTGCACATTAGAGACCCCAGTCTAGCAGTGATATTTCAGTGGCTGAATTTCTCGTCACCAGCGTAAACCAGTGTTGCCACATCTCGGAGGCAGACTGTCCTTGCGCTGTATAAACACGAACATCAAATTTGGTTTTTAGTTGGGAGCTGCAACATGCATTGCTATGTTGGTCTGATTAGTTTGAGGTCGTAGTGTTCGCTGTTTGCCAAATTCTGGTGAAATGAAGTATTGCAGATTCCTTTTTTGTGTCCTACTAAAAGCCCACTTTTCATTTTACTTTTGAACAAATTAAAAAAAGTCAACTTTTTTCGAGTGATTCAGAAGTAATCTGTAGATAATGCAACTTTTTTGACAGGCAGGCGTATCCTTTGGTTCCTGCAACTTTTCTAGCTTTTAAGTGAGCTGAAAACTGTGTAGCAAAACTGCTTAGAATTGTTCTGATTGGCAAAAAAAGAAACAATAATAATAATAATAATCTTTATTAGCACTAGAAGCAGACTGTGTCCTGGGGGGCGTGCGAGGCGAGAGCAGATAGGCGAAAGCCCGTACGCGTGAGCGTCTGCTGGCCAACCCCCCAGGAAACAAACAATAAAAACAGAAAACAAGCAATCAGAGAAACAACAATCAAGCAACCAAAAAAAAAAACAATCACAAATTAAAAAAAAAAAATCCAAGCAATAAATGCTATTAGAGCCCAGGGTGCCACATAGAACAAGAATACTTTATTGTCTTCATCTACTACTAATTGGTAGTCCTTGCCAGTTGTGCACTGGGGAGTAGGTGGCAGGAAGTTCTACCCCACAAGAATAACAGTGTAAGATTGTATGGCATGATGCTCCAAAGCCCATCCAAAATATGAGGGGCTAAAAAGAATCTGCTTTTTGGGTTGTCTTATTTTGACCAAGATGTCCCTTTTTTAGTTTGCCTGTTCTACTACACTATTTTCTGAAGATGGCAATGCAGTTTCCCCTCAGGCAGTAGAATCTTTTTATGAACAAATCCCATGCATCTGCCTGTCTGCAGAGCGCTCAGAAGCCAATAATCGTGAGAAACTGGCGGAGTGCAGTGACTGGCAAGGCACTGACAACAATGGGGCTCGAAAATGCTATCTGTGAACGCCATTATTGGTGTCGGTGTAGTCCATATTTTGCATCATTGATGCTTCATCATTTGTTGGCGTCCGTATATTCATGGAACTAATAGGCACGGACTTCGTTCATGAAAATATTTTACTTGCTATGGGAAAACTTGAGGCTAATCTACTTTTTTGTCTTCTCTACAATCTAGATGCAGACTGGCCAGCAGCACCCTGGTCAGCACCCGGGCCAGCACCCTGGTCAGCACTCGGGTCAGCATTCGAGCTCGCACCCTGCTCAGCATCCCGGTCAGCACCCAAACCAACATCCCGGTCAGCATCCCGGTCAACATCCCGGTCAGCATCCTGGGCCCCATCCGGGACCCCATGCGGGACCCCACGCAGGCCCTCATCCAGGCCAACATCCGGGGCAGCACCCTAGCCAACACCAAGGCCAGCACCTAAGTCAGCATCCTGGCCAACATCCCGGTCAACTTCCCAGCCAACATCCTAGCCAGCATCCTAGCCAACACCCTAACCAACACCCTGGCCAGCACCCGGTCCAACATGCAAGCCAGCATCCAAGTCAGCATCCGAGTCAACACCCAGGTCCACATCCAAGTCAACATCCGGGGCAGCATCCAGGCCAGCACTCAGGTCAACATCAGAGTCAACATCCGGCCCAGCATCCGGGTCAGCAGCACTCGAGTCAGCATGCAAACCAGCATCCTGGTCAGCATCCGGCTCAACATCCGACCCCGCATCCGACCCAGCACACGGCTCAGCACTCGTCCCAGCATGTGGCTCAGCATTCCGCTCAGCAGTCAGCCCAACACTCTGCTCAGCACTCTGCTCAACATGCTGTTCAACAGCAGCAACAGCTTCAGCAACAGCAGCCACAGCAGCAGCAGCAACAACCCCAACAGCAGCAGCAGCCGCAGCAGCCTCAGCATTCGTCCCCACCTCCGGTGGCTTCGCCTCCTGGGGGACCTGGGACACCTCAACAGGGGCCCTCACCGCCGTCTCAGCTGCAGCAGCATCATCCGCCATACGGCAGCCAAGGTGAGACGCCTCGTCCAAAGTTTCCTTCTGGCATGGCCCCAGTACTGCCTCTCTTTCCGGCACCTGGTTTCAACCATATTTATAAGTTCCTGGAATTCCGATTCACTATGTTTATGCCCGAGTCTCACTAGAGCGACAAACTGAAACAACCGATACCGACAAGCCTCAAACACGTGCAGCATGCACTCGAAGTTATCTTTGGCAGGATTGCAATCACTCATGCTTACTTCATGTGCACCGAGAGACTGCAAGCCTGCCAAAGGTGCTACCATCGCGTGCATGCTGCTCATATTTGAGGCTTCTCAGTGTCGTTTGTTTCTGTCTGTCGCTCTAGTAGGACATTAGTAGGTATGCGGCGTACGCTTCTCGACTCCTTCATCAAAGCAATTAAGTGCTACCTCTAGTTCATGTGACCAGGCCTTATGCTAGAGGCAGTGTTGGGAAGTACTTTAAGTACATTGTACTTAAAGTGCTACTTCAAGTGGGTTTAGGAAACTCATACTTTACTTGAAGTTCATTATTGTAAAAACCCGAGACGAGTATGTACTTGTACTTAAAGGATTTTTCTCATACTTTCCGAGGAAAGTACAACTCCCCATTTCAAAGTGCATTCCCCAAATTTATTTAGGTGAAATTAACCCTTTAACCACCAAGTTATTTTTAAAAAAAATGTACAAACTTTACCAAATTTTATTTCCACATATTCTTTCTTGCGTCGTTCTGATATTGCAAATACATTACTTGATTGGTTTCTGATTAATATTAACACAAAACTTTTAAAAGAAAAAGTTGATTTTTATGGAAGCTTTCCCTCAGTGCATGTAAAAGTAATAGAATAACACGTGCTGAACTGTGCAGTATTCATTTGAACTTACGCACCGTAACAAAAGATCAAGTGCCTAGACGTTTCTCCATACTAGCGCTAACAAATGCCTCTCAACTTGCGGTTTGCCAACGATTCCTTGCAAAATTATTAGCGCAAGGAACACTATCATCTCTTCGCGGTCCACCGGTTTCCATGAAGAACCCCGCGCTGCAAAATGCGGGACCGCGTAGCGGTTTGCCTCTTTCACAATGAGGTCGACAAGGTCCCAATAAAAAAAACAAAAAAACCTTGAACCAGCCGAGAATGTCTTTTTCGTCAGTGGGTTGCTGCAGAATCCCAGGCACTACACAAAAGGGGAAACCTCGGAGGCGCAGGTGGCGGGTTTTCAGTGTTTACGCGATTTACGCTTTGCCACACTCGAACACTACCCAGCGCGTCGTCTTCGTCACTGTAATCGTCGTCCAAGTTCGTTTCGAATTCAAAATTTATGTCAGACTCACTTTCAGAGACAAATTCGATGTCTTGTTGTTCGAACCGTTCGAACTGCCGCAAGAGAGAGCCCGTTTCCGTGGGCCGTCACCGGCATCACTCAAGGGTGCTGCCATTTCTGATCACTGTTACAAGGCTAGATACACAATGGATGGATGGATGGATGGACGAACCTGTCTCGTGTTTGGCAGTGAAAACAAACCCTCATTTTGGCTGGACGAGTGTGGCTCGTCATTGGCGATATTGGTACAACCTTCCATGACGAGTGCAGCTCGGGCCGGGTGATTAGAGGGTTAAGCTCTTCAAAGGACCATGCGCTTGCATTCTTGGCTTTCCCAGTACTACACAGCTTCTGAGGTTGATTATAAAAATTTACCAACCTCTAAAAAAAAAATTGAGGACATTTAAGCATTTTTTATGAGTTGTGAATGCGAAAGCATGAATGTCGTTCTTCCGCTTCCTTGGTTAGTCTGTGGTGTACTGGCGTGGATGGCGACGTTTCGCTACTGCCGGGGTTGCGGCCGACGGCCGAGCATGTGCTCTCGTGAAGTGGCCGCGCCAGGCTGAGCTCGGCCGTGCAACCTCTCCATAGTCTGCCCGTTCGGGCTCTGCTGGCTCTGCGGCCAGCCGCTCTTTCTTACCGGAGGCCAGGCTGCTGCGCCGCCATGGAGGGGGCTTCTCTGTGGGATGGTTTTCCTTAGAACTACGCCGCACGGCAGCCAATGCCTCGTTCCTTGAAACTATGATGCGCGCCAGCCATTGGGGTCCTATCCATCAAATTGCTGCTACAGACGACAACAGGCTTCGCTCCATTGGGACAGGGGAGTTTAGGTGCCGTTTAGCACGGCTTTAAAAGCTGATAACACCGGTTCGCTTTATGGGACAGTTAATGCTTTCGCGTTAAAAATAGCATATCATGTGAAAACGCACTGTCGTCTTTCAAGACATCATCCCATCATTTCTTTGAGTGAAGTAATGATGGCTATAAGACTGATACAATTGTGTTAAATAGTTTGTTGGCGAGAATAAAGCAACTACTCTGACCACTTGACTTTATCCGATGTTCGCCATTTCAGAAAATAACTGCTGCACCCCCATATTACCCTGTGAGCAATGCATACCAGTTAAAAAGAAAAAAAAAAAAGAAAAGATTACTATGTAGGGGAATGGAAGGTTGAATTAAAAGTACTTGTACTTTACTTTGAAAGTACACTATGTTTATAATACTTCACTTGAAGTACATTACCTCTCATTTACTTTGTACTTTACTTCAAGTACTTTTTTTATGTATTTTACCCAACACTGGTTAGAGCTCGGGGAATTGGTTGTTGAGAAGTCTTAAAGGCCAACAAGCAGCCAGAAAGGAGGAAACTCTTTGGACTCCTCCTTTCCATTCGAGAAAGGGGGAGACCCTCCTCCTTCCTGTGGAAAGAAGCTCGGAGAACCCCTCTCGTGGGGTGAGGACAGGAGAGTGTGAGAGGAATGGAGAAAAGGAAACTGGGATCTGGTTTTCTGCCCGGCAAGACTATTCTGTAGGTCAGCCTTTAAAGGGGTGATGAAACTAAATTCTAGTGCTAATTTTATTGTCTAAATGTCAACTATATTCTGACAACACCACAGAGACACCAATATTTGGTTCGAAAAGACGCCAAAACTTTCATTTAAAATGAATAAACCGATTACCAGATTGCACCTGGTTGATGTTCCCAGAGCTACTCCGAATGTCGCTGCGTCCACTTTCTCATAAAAGCAGTGACACTTTGTGGAAGTATGGTGGCAAGCTGCACTCGTGCACTCTTTGTCGAACTTGGCTGAACCGAATTTTCCTTCACACCCGTACCTATTCATCTCTTGTGGGTAGAGGGGATGAGACTGAGGAGGGGAGGAGGGCAAGGAAGTTTAAAGCGCAGGGAAGTAACTTTTTCGTCTCTGCTACATTGCCCAACCAGATCTCAGGCACCTCGAACGGCTAGGTTGTAATGCATTGACACCACCAAGTGGCGAAGCTTATAACCACGCCAGCCTCCCATGACGCATTGCACTCTCCAATGGCTACTCTTCGAGCGCTCGCTAGAATCAATTGTTAGGAATGTAGAAACGAAAAATATAGCCATCTGTTCCAAATACAAACGTGCGATTGTCATTAGCAGATATGGTTGATCATCTTCAACCTATTTCTGAACGTGAGAGGTATATTTCAATTTTCATTTCAGTATCTCTTTAACGTGCTGTAGCTCGGAGTATTTAAAGCAGTAGCTTATAAAAGGAGGTGGTGGAAAAGCGTTTGTAATACGATGGTAGATTGAAAAGTTTCCGGAATGAAAATGAAAACAATATAGTAGTATACTGTCGACGGCTTATTTTTCGCGGGCTCAATATTTCGCGATTTAGGTCAAAGCTGAAGTTTTAGAATAATTTGCAGGTTCTAATTTTCCCGACATGGTGGCGTCTCAATATAGATTCCAATGTGTTTACATTTTACCCGAATTGTTTGCGGGACCCATTTTTCGCGATTTGTAGGCGATCCGCGAAATAAAAATTGGGTCCTCTCGAAAAATGAAGTCGTTTACAGTATCTTATTTGGTTTTACTTTATTTTTCGCCTTAATTCCCCCGAAGCTCGACACACTTGGTCCAGCGTTTCTCCAGCTTTTCGATTCCCTCCCGGAAGCGAGTTTCTTTGAGGTCCCCAAAACAACAGTTCACAGCCTCTATCGCCTCTTCATTCGACAGGAATTTCTTTCTAGCCAGGAAGGTCTTGAGCTTCGGGAATAGGTGCAAGTCTGAGGTAGCCAAATCGGGTGAATACGGTGGATGCAGAAGGATTTTGAGCTTCAGTTCTGTCAGTTTTTGCTGAGCGACTGCACTTGAATGGCCGGGAGCATTGTCGTGGTGAAACAACACCTGTTTCTTGACCGTTCCCATGCGTTTTTCTTGAATTACTTGTTTCAGCTTGTCCAGAAGTGTTATGTAGTATTGATCAGTAACAGTTTTTCCATTTTCAAGGTAATTAATGAGCAAAATTGTCATACCAAAAAACTGATGCCATCACCTTGTCTGCCGACTGAAAGGTCTTTGCCATCTTCTGAGCCGATTCACCGGGCCCAGTGCATCGTTTCGGTTTACTTTTTGTTTCTGGCATGTAATGGGTAGACCCAGTTTTCATACGTAGTCACAAATCGTTGCTTGAAATCCGTTGGATTTGCCTGAAACACTTGCAAACTGTCGGCTGACATTTGGGCTCTAATGCGTTTTTGCTCCGGATTGAGCAAGTGCGGCACCAATTTTGCAGAAGGTTTCTTTAATCCCAATTTTTGTGTTAAATATGAACAACTCGTCCAGAAGAGATTCTCACTGCTTCCTCAATTTCACACACTTTTATTAGGCGTTCTTCCAAAACCAAGTGATGCATTTCATCCGCAATTTCTGGTGTGGTAGCTGATTTTGGACATCTTGAATGGGGTTCATCACTTGTGTCCATGCGACCACGCTTGAATTTGGAAACCTAAAAACTCTCAGTGAAAAACGAAGGTGATGATACCCCAAGAAACAGCATTCAACCTGGATTTCACACGGTCGCAGTTTTTTCCTTCAAATAAAAAATATTTGATGATCGCTTGTATTTCGTTTTTATCCATCATTGAAAATGTTAATGGTTTCTCGACTAGGGAATGCTTGTCAAAGCTACACTTTTTGAGATATCAGTCTGACATTTGTTGGATGGATGAATGGATAGTAATGGCTATACCCTTTGTAACGGGCGGCAGCTTGCGCCACCTAGCCCAACATTTCGTCATCCCTTCTTTTTTAAAATTTGTATAAATTTTGTTCTAACACAACTTTCCCCCTCGTCCCTCCCCCCTTTAAAGTGTTCCCATTGCTTATTTTTATCTTTATTTTCACCCCTCCCTAGATTTTTTCCACCAATCTTACAACCTCCTCTTAGTAGTTACGGCAATTCTTTCCCTATCCATTCGTCCATCAATGTCTGCAAATCCCAGTGCCCCCTCCAAATCTGTAGTCATCCCCCCCAGGGGGTGGGACAAAACCCCGTTCTATAGTTTCCCTTTATCAGTTGCATACGTCGCATAGTGTCTATTTCCTGAGATTTAGCCCTATATGTTTTCTTTCTTGGCGCCCTAGT
The DNA here is from genome assembly GCF_016920785.2 of Ixodes scapularis. NCBI lineage: Eukaryota > Metazoa > Arthropoda > Arachnida > Ixodida > Ixodidae > Ixodes > Ixodes scapularis. Next base: position 10,936,060 of record NW_024609884.1, read on the forward strand.
TCTAGCTTCGAACAGCAGTGAGCTCCTCAGTGAATTATCATACAACTGTTCCTTCTTTATTTCTTGTTTTTGTGCCCTGTATATTGCTAAAGCTGATTTCCCCTGCATTCTCTCTTCCCATAATTTCCTCATTTCCTTTATTCCCTTTTCTTCTGATATGCTCAGATCGGCCCCATCTCGTTGAATGTAATATTTAGATCTCAGCTTGCGGGTTTGGTTTGTCCACTTAGTGTTGAGACTTTTCATATATAGATGCTTGTAAACTTTCCCTGCCCACCATGTTTCCTCAATTTCAGCTAGTCTTTGTTCAAATTTTACTTTACTGATTGCTTCTCTACTCTTGAAAGATGCCCAACCCATATCCCCCTGTACTCCCTCATTTGGTGTATTTCCATGTGCCCCCAATGCCAACCTACCCACACTCCTTTGCTGCATCCCTAAACCTGCCTGGATTTCTGACCTCATACACAATACTGCATTCCCAAATGACAGCCCTGGCACCATGACTCCCTTCCATACACCCCTAACGACTTCATACCTACTATAGTTCCAGTTCCCTGTGTTTCATAATAGCTGAATCTCGTTTCCCCTCTTTATTACAATATCTTTGTGTTCTTTTAAATACTTTCTTCCCTCATTTAACTATACTCCCAGATATTTGTACTTTTCTATGTGTTCTATCACTGTGTCCTGTATCTCCAGGGGTTCCCCCTTCTCATCATTGAAAACTGTTAACCCGACTTGTCCCTACTGAAGTTTAGGCCTAAACTGTCCCCTTCCCAGCTGCAAATCCTAATTAGTTCCTGTATTGTCTTACGACTTTCTGATACGGGTAGAATGTCTCCTGCATATATTAACCCTGGCTATACTTGATTTACTTTATGTCCTTCCTCCATTTAAGTCAGGTCAAAACCTAGGTTGCACTGCTCCTAATCTTTTTTCCATCTCACTGAGGTATATATCCTAAAGAACAGGGGAGACAATGGCACGGACCGAATGTAAACCCGGAGGTTTCCAACACGGAAAGACACAGAACCCGTTGTTAACTCGGGTTCTGTGTCGCGGCGGCGGTTCGACTTCCCCATAGAGTACAACATCAATAAGCAGTGCTATTTCAGCATGACATATTTCCTCTTTGGTGTGTGGTGTTATGCCTGCCCTTTTAGTGTTGTGATGCAAAATCTGTCTGTGTCCTCTTAGGCTCGCTGAATCCTCCGAACCGGTCCAGCCCCACTCCAAATCAGAGTTCTACCTCAGCCGCGAGCGCGACTACTCAGAGCTACGGGCAGCATGCTCCACATGGGCAACAAGGTACATTGGGGGACAGTTTCATTTGGACTGTTGTATGCGAGCTTCGTGAAGTCTCTCTAGAGCCATCAGCCATGAGACGGAGCAAGTGATTCTTGAATTTTCCTCCAACTTGTTAGAGGAAAAAGTTTAAGTCTTGCTGTGGCAGGCAATAGTTGGCATCGTCAGTGGGAACTGTTAAAGGTACCCGAAAGCTTCATATTATTACATTCTTTTTAAAGCAATGTTTCGCTTTTATTTCAGTTTTAGAAATGCCTCTTCCATTTAGGGTCTGTGGGCTGAGCGTTATACATGTTTGTCTGGAAACTAATTGTGAGAGTTTGCCATTTTTGTTTTGGAGGTAGCTTTCTTTTTCATGTGGACGTTGGCACTTCAGCTTTCTTGCAAAAGGGGTAATCATTTTATACTAGCACGCTAAACCTAACTCTGTGCAACATGTTTTTTGTTTTTTTTTCTAGACAAAAAGGACTAGGGACTGTAACCGTAACTGCAACCCAAATCGAAAACCGTTTAGGGAGCTAAATTTTTTCAGTAATCATAACCGAAATCAAGCTGATAACTAAGTTTGACATGGACCATAGCCGGAACCGGTACAAATTAACCTGTAATCAGTATATTAAATCGGTTCGGCATTTTATTTTTACAATTAACACATTGAAATTTTGAAGTGGGATCTTAAAGGGGCACTGACACATCAAAATCATATTTTTTTTTATTATCCGAAACGATTGAAAACGATGCCGGGACATTACCCTCAAAATTTGAAATTTGGGAATTCAGTATTTGTGAAGTAAAAAAACAATTTCCAAATGCCGAATTCGAAGTTCCCGCGCGATCGGCGCCGGTGCCTTGACGTCAAAAATCGCGGAGACCTGAGAGTCGACTTTCTTTCACCACCCCCTGCTGTTGCCATGGCGACCCAAAGCGAGGAGGAAAGGAGTGAGCGGCGGCGTTATTACGGCGGACCGGTTTTGAGCGGTGTCGCCTGTTTTCCGTTGGAGGATACAAATCCAGGAGACGGCACCACAACGAACTCCCGATTTTTGGTATTTCAAAAAGAAGGGCCGTAGTGCGTTCGCAATTGCGTTAAAAAACATGTTTTACGATTGCCGTTATTAAATGTTATAGAGATGTCGCCTACAAAGCTTCTAAATTTCCTGATTTTTGACGTCACCGATCAAAAGAAGCGAGGAGGCGAGAGGCGGGAAAATCAAACGCCAAAAATAAAAAGGCGCGCGCGCGCGTGGGAAAATTTTTTTTCGCGATGCGGTTTTTTTTGCGTGTCTATGACTGCAACTTGCATCGTTTTAGACAATAAGAATAAATACGACCTTTGGGGTGTCAGTGCCCCTTTAAAGGAGCTATGCAACGATTTTAACGTTGAAAGAATTGGCATCTTCTGCTTTTGATATTGTTCACCTTGTCATAAATGATAGAAAACACACCTCCTTTCATCGAAATATTGCGATTCCTCCGCGTAATAGCGAGGCAAAAATTAGAATATTCCCCGACCAGCCGCTGCGAGCGGCGGCCATGAGAAACACGCGGCGTGACGTCAAAGGGGAATCTTGTAGAAAGATAGCAAGTTGTGTGAATACCTGCTCGATAAAAGGTTAACTTTTCTATAAATCTTGTCGTTCCAACATATATATAAATGCGTCAAAAACCTGGTATCATCGACAAAACTTTTATTATACGGAGTTTTAGTGGCGCCATCTATCCTAGGTCCACAAAACCGTCGGCCCTCTCTGCTACCGCAAACAGCCGCCAGAAGCCAAAGGGGGAGGGGGACAGGGCCGGACGGGCTATGGCCGGACCCGGATGAGACTCTCCTCCTTTCACCATATTGTTCGCGTGGCACCCGCCAACACGTGGTCACGCGGTCGCGGGCGGATGAGTTCTCGCTGCTCACTGATGACTCTAAAGAGAGAACTTTTCCGGAACCCCGCGCCTACCCCCTCAACATCACTGCGCACGTGACCCGGAAGACGATGTACGAGTTGAGAGGCGGCAAAAACCTGGATCTTTTTTATTTTTGTAAATAAAAGCTAGGGTATCCAGGCAAAATCTGTTTTCTGTAGTTCACTTCAGAAGTGTCAGGCATCAACTTCCACAATAATTTAAGCAAAGCCCTGAAATTGTTGCACAGCTCCTTTAAATTGCCATGGGCAATTTGTGGGCGCATGCGGCGTCAGCGAGTGGGGCTCCCCGTTATAAACGTCGCGGGTTAATCTTAACTGCCAGGTTAATAGGCGATCCACCTTCAGTGGACATGCAATTGACACAATACTTCCAATGGATTCAGTTCTCTTCCACACCTGTTTTGTTTAGTCTTCTTCAGAGGAAAAGTTGTAAGTTATGGTAAATTCCACTGATAGTTTCGGATCGGTTTCCAAAATCCACGAGGGAGTAAAACAAACGCTTTGTGGAACTCACTCCAGGTTGTTGAGCGGAAGATAGTCGCATTTTTGGAGTGACCCGCCAGAGATGGCCTGTCATTCAAAACGGCCTTGCTTGAACTTGCCTGTGCTCGACCTTGATGAGCTGAATGAAATTCTGACGATCAATCATTGCTGTCGCTATGCACCAGCTGAAGAATTACCCGACACAAGTCGAGCGCATTATCCGAATCACTGAGTTGCGCGTTCACCACCTTCCCATACATTTCGGCTGACCCAGTACGGTGGGGCACGCACAGTGATTGGCAGTGGTGGAGCTTGGATTGTTGCTAAGACATTTTTCATTTCATTTCATTCATTTCATTTATTTTTTCCTCAGGGCCCGAGGGCCCTGAGGATACAGAGGTTGCAAACTCACACTTACACAGTTGTTGCCTGGTCTGTTTTTGCTGTATTGCACAAGAAAACAGCGGCGGCATGCTGTGTACAAAGGCAAAGGACGAACATGCCTAACCTTGCGTCTGCTTCCTTCTGCGGATTCTCTGTCCTACTCTTTCTCGTTCTTCCTGTCAGGATTGCAGATGTCAGTAATTATGATTTGCCATGCTCAAGACCCGCTTCTGCACCCCCTGAACCACACAAGGTGGTAGCATACAAGACGCGATGCACACACTGCCCGTCGCCACCTCGAGTAAACAGCCGACCGACCGGACAGGCTGGGCCCGTGGCGTGTTGCGCACGGTGCGCCGCTGTCGATTTCTGGAGAGATCTGCCAATGTTGACGGAGCAGGCGCAGCGTGGTCGGAAGTGCTCCATGGAGCTGGCGCTGCTACAAATTTGCGAGCAGAAAATGACCAATTTGAGCCAGATCTGCCAGCGGAAGATGCACGCTCCAAATCTGTAAGCAGAAACATAAAGAATGAAGGATAGAAATAAATTAACTCTTTCAGGTTTGTGACCAATAAAACCTGACATTCAGGACTGACAAGGAAACAGCGCACCCTCAAAACAAGCACTCTAAGCTTTCATGCACACAAAAAAGAGCCACTTACACAGCGCTGACTGACAACTCTACGTTATATTTACAATTTTCGTTTTCGTCTTTCTTTGGGACTAGGGTTTCTATGGCATAGAATTGCCCTTTCCTTCTTCCTTCTTTTTCCTGTGTTTTTGTAATAGGAAGCTAAACCATAAAATTATTGTATGGCTAAGTACTCTAATTCTTTGTTGGATAACATTATGGAAGGAGTGCTGACACATCTCTCCTTTTGCCTGGCAATGTTCTCCGCTTCCATGATTTCTCTTGTCAGCTTGTCATAGTTCCTGCCTAACACTGGGCATTTCTCCAGCTGCGCTGTGCAGCCACAGTCTCGGCAGTGTATTCCTAGGTGTCTGGAGTTTTTGTTGGTGATAGTGCAGTTGTGCTCACGAAGGCGATCGTTGACGCACCGTCCGGTCTGTCCTATGTATTCTCGTCCACAGGATAGAGGGAAGGAGTAGACCACCTTTTCGGTGCACTGTATGAAGTTGTTTTTATGTTTCTTTGTGCACTTGACTGTGGTTCTTGTGGGTGTGTTTACTCTCTTGCACAGGCTATGAAGTTTGTTAGGGGCTGAGAAGACGATGTCCAGGTTAACTCGACTAGTTAAGAGCGAGCCTGACATTCAGGCTCGCTCTTAACAAAAAGGAAAAAAAAAAGACGTTTACAACTTCCTGGTAATGCCGATTTAGAGCGCAGCTCTTGAGGAGGAGGAGGAGGAGGAGGAGGAGGGGAGGTGTACTTGTCACCTGGTGTACTTGTCACAAATTCTGGCAAGTGTCCCGCTGTACCCAAAGTGCACCGCCATTGGGTCGTCGTTGCATCCTTGGAAGACTTCTCCTTGAAGGCTGTGATAACCAACAGCCATGCTGTGTTGTTGTCGCCCTCCTTGTACAGTGCCTCTAGTTGAATGGCAAAGGTAGGCAGAATTCGTACGGACGTGCGAGAACCGTACTCTCTTGTCCCTTTAGGTAGGTGCTCGATGAGTGCTCGCAGTTCAGGGTCGTCTCGTTGACCTCCAGAGTGCTAAGGAAACACTCGTCATCATCGTCGTACCATGGCCTCGACGGACCTGCCTGCATCGAATGACGCCGATTGCCCTTGACAGGCAATTGGCATCATTGTGCTTTCGGCTGGACTTGTATATCACGGTCATGTCAACCTCCTGCAGTTGTAGGCTCCACCGGGCAAGGCGTCTGGAGGTTTCCTTTAGATTTGCGAGCCAGCAGAGAGAGTGGTGGTCTGTGACAACACGGAAAGGACTCCCTTGAAATACAGGTCTAACTTAGTTATTGCCCAGATGACAGCAGGGCACTCCTTTTCAGTCGTAGGGTGGTTTCTCTCTACCTTAAGGACGATTCAGACACCTGTGCGAGTTCTATTGAGTGCGGCTGCAACGGCTTGCGACGTTAATCCTTTTACGGGTTGCTATGGCGACGGGATTTTAAAGGGGTCATGAAACGCTTCTCCAACTTTTTCCTGTTTATCTTTCCTCCTCAACTCATAAATCACACATTCTACCAAGCAGTTCAAGAAGACTGAAAGGGGGGAGCCCCCTATTGCTCGGACTCTCGTTTGTGTACCTAGACACAGCCATTCTCCCCCTAGAAGATTAGCCCGTCGCTCAAAATTCAGACAAAAGTTGCTTTCCCCATCCCTTTCACCCCGAAGCTGACAGTGCTGTGGAAGCTACGTGCTCGTTCGTCCAGCCACACTTCTACCACATGATCACGCTCTCACGCGCATACCCATGCGCAGAGAATGAGGTCAGGTGATGAAAGGGAGGCGGCTGATTGGTACGGCAAGCGCTTAGCTTCCACCACAATGTCAGCTTAGGGGTGAAGGGAATAAGTGAGGTCCGGTGTCGTGTGACGTGCGTTTGGACCCGGTGACGCGTTTCGGGGACCGCGGATGTATCGCAGTGAAAAGGCAGAGAGCTTACGAAGGGAAGGAGGTATGAAATAGTCTGCTGTGGTTTCAAATTTTCGTACCAAAAGTCGGGCTTTTGACTTTCTACCTTTTTTCTTTTGGCCCACTAAACGATGTGCTATTAGTAAAAAATAACCAATCTAAATTGATTTATCCCAGCCCGAAATTTGTTTCATGGGCCCTTTAAGCTGCTTACAACCACCCCGTTGCCATAGCAATCCATAAAAAGATTAACGTCGCAAGCCGTTACAATTGCGCTCGGTTGGACCCGTGCAAGTGTGGGAAACAGCCTTTAGACAGCGTTAGACTTGGGTAGGCGATCACTTGCTCAGCGTCCTCCTGCCTTTGGACCAGTATCACGCCAAGTCCGGTGTTACTGGCATCCGTGTCAATCTGTTTCAGCAAACTGGTCGAAATGGCCAAGAATCGGGGACATCTGGAGTCTTTGCTTGAGCTCGTCAAATAACTGCTGGTGTTCTTCTGTCCACTCAATCTTTACAACATCCTTTGTGAGGTGTGTCGGCGGTGCGGACAGCTTTGCGAAGTCTCGAACAAACTGCCTGTAGTAGGCACAGAGTCTGATGAATCTCCTTATGGCCTTCTTGTAAGATCGTGGCGTAAATGCTGTTACGGCGTGCGTCTTCTCGGGGTCAGGGCGAACACCTTCGTTGCTCATGACATGGCCCAGGAACTTTAGTTCATCGTAGGCAGACCGACACTTTCTATGCTTAAGTGACAGGCCGGTGGTCTTCATGACATCAAGCACGGCTCAAAGTCGTCTCGGGTGTTCGTCAAAATTCCGTGAAAATACGACATCGTCGAGGTAGACGAGGCAGCTCTGCCATTCCAGCCCTGCCAGCTCAGTCTCCATAACATGCTGGAAGGTGACTGGTGCTGTATAAAGTCCGAATGGCGTCACTTTGAACTTGTACAGTCCGTCAGACATGATGAATGCAATTTTCTAGCAGTCGCGTTTGTTGACTTCAATCTGCTAGTAGCCATTCTTTAGGTCCATCGGCGAAAAATATTGGGATTGGCACAGCCAGTCTAACTTATCGTCGATGTGGGGGAGCGGATAGATGGCCTTCTTAGTCACAGCGTTCAACCGATGGTAGTCCACGCAGAACCTCAGGGTTTCATCCTTCTTTACAAGGACGACTGGGGACGTCCACGGACTAGTTGAAAGATGTTGTCATCGAGCATTTCCTGGACTTGGTCTTGAATCACCTTCAAGAAGACTCGGTACCGCGACTGTTGGACAGGGTGCAAATCGTCGTCAGTAACGATGCGGTGCTTCGCTACCGTTGTTTGTCGCACCCTTGACATTGTGATGAAACACTTGTCAAACTCGCTCATAAAGTCCAGCAGCCGTCCTCCTTCAGTAGCCGGACGCTTTGGGTCGATGTGAAGTTCAGAGGACGGTGTTCTCTCGTGCTGGGATGAAGTCTCCTTTTCCGAAAGTGCAACGATTGTGGCTGAGTTCCGGAGTTCCTTGATCTGGCCCATGGCGATACCTTTCGTTGAATGTTGCGGCTGTTGTGGGAAATTTGTAACCAGGACCATGGCATGCCCGTCTTGAAGTTCTGTTACTCCTCTTACGACACCGATTCCTCTTTCTAGAAGCAACTGGACATTTCCCTCGAGCAGAACTTCTTTGCAGGTAGCTTCATTGGTTTCAACGAGTACGAAAACAATCGACTGCAGTGGTAAGATGTGGTTGCGAGGTTTGCGAGGACTTCGACCACGGATGACGTCGCGTTGGGCGCTTTCGGTGGTGGGGCAGGTTTTTGTAGCGTCGGCCGGTTTGCTCCCAGACTCATGACGGTGCCATACTCGCGTAAAAAGTCCATTCCAAGGATAATGTCCCTAGCACAGTCTTGCAAAACAATAAACTTCACGGGGCAGATCTCACCATGGATCTCAACTCGTGCAGTGCACATTCCAATCGGCGTTATTAGGTGGCCTCCTGCGGTTCGCATTTGCGGGCCATCCCACAGCATCGTCACTTTCCAAAGACTGCGTGAAAGCCTCCCACTCAAGGCTGAGTAGTCTGCTTCGGTGTCCACGAGTGCCTATGCATCGTGGCCGTCGATGGTCACGTTGAGGCTGTTGGGCATCGTTGCAGAAGTGTCGCTCCGATGCCTGACGTCGGTCAAGTGGGAGCTCTCCGGCGTTCTTGGAGGCTTTTTACGTTGTTTTGGTCTACGACAACTCCACATCCAGGGGTTGCTGTGCTTGGGTTTCCCAGCGAGGCAAGGGCGACAGGCTCTCCCGACGGGAACAACGAGGGGGTGATTCTTGACTTGGCGGGGACAGCAAGCCGGATCCCTTGGTCAGCTGCTGCACTGGGGACGGCGAACGACGGACTTGCTCCTGGAACTCTTGTGGTCGTTCTCCGTACCTCGGGCATGGGTCATTTGGTGCAAACCTGCAAAGCCAGAGTTACTTGTAGGGGCATTGACAGTACTCGTGGTTGGCTTCCCCGTAGTGGTAGCATACCGGGCGTTCATCAGCCATTCGCCACACTTTGGTCTTCCTTGGTGCAGCTTGTTCTGGGCGGACGTGCACCCGATCTTTCTGGTGTCGGGGACACTGCGGCGCTGGAGGTTCACGTCGTGGGCACACCATGTACAGACGCCGGGCTGGTGGTGGTGGTTGTCGGACCATTGCGGCGTGGCTTAGAGTGGGCTCCTCCGGTGCTGCTACGGTAACGGGAGCCTCAGACTGCAAGGCTCAATGAACCTCCTCTCGCACGACCTCGGCGAGTGAGAGTGAGGATCGACAGCGAGTAGCATCTTGCGGAGGGGAGCTCTTCCCAGATGATATCACAGACGATCTGCCGTATGCTGCCGACACATATTCAGGTCCAGTCGGGAACATGCGACGGTTGGAGCAGCAGACGTGCAGACGATTTGGTGGTAATGGCTTGCTCGGGCTAACAGTGCGCGCTCGATGTATGTGGCTTCGGTCACAAAACTGAGTCATCGGGGCATTGCGGACTAAGCCTCCGAAAACTTCACCCTTTACATTAAGCATGGGGACGCAAAGTTTTTTCTAATCGGCGGCCTCCGGATCGGCTCGGGCACTTAGGTGCAGGGCATCTTCCACAAAGCCAATGACGCTTTTGTTGCGGCCTTGCGTCCTTGCTCGAAGAAGGTCCTTCACTTGCTGCCGACGGTGATGGTTTATGAACGTCTGCTTCAATTCAGCGGTGCAGGAATCCTTTGAAGTAAAGGAAGCTTCATGGTTCTCAAACCAGCGCCTTGCAGTGGCTTCAAGCGAGAAGTAGAGGTTCTGAAGGCACCGGTCAGTCATCCATTCATTGTGGCGGGCCACACTTTCATAATGCTGCAGCCAGTCCTCTACATCCTCGTGGGCTTCGCCGTGGAAGGGCACCGGAGTGACGGGCGGGAGACGGCGGGTAGGGTAGTCATCGTCGCGGTCTTCTTTAGCTTCTGCGGCAGGGGACTGAATTCCGGGGGTTGGTCTTTGGTGCAGCGGCTTGCTCAGGCTTCGGCGTCTTTTGCGAGGGGTAGTCTTCCGGGTCTGAGCACCTCACTTGGCCGGTGCGTCTTCTGTGGGGTATGCATCATGGGCATAGAATGCTATACCCTGCACTCTACCAAAATATCACGAATGACGATGAGGCGACGAATGGACAGACAGAAACTAAATGCTTAATGTGGCAAACTTGTGCCGGAAAAAAAAAAAGAGAAAAGAGACAATGTTGCAGGCTTCGAGGGTAGCATACTAGCAGGATCGGGCGCTGGAGCGCGACTGACTGCACGATGCAGCACAGCTTTTCTTAAGGCTTCCCTAAAAGCCTAGAACATTTGACCTTAATTGTTCTGGAACTATACTTTTTGACCATGAACAAACTACATTATCCTGAAACATTATACAATCTTCTATTAACTTGGGGAAAGATAAAAATAAGAGGCATGGCAGGGATCAAACCCAAGCCACCTGCGTGGGAGCGAAGCACACTGCCGACTGAGCTACGCCGACTTGGCTACGCAGGCGGCAATATTGGCTAACAAGTTCCATAGCAAGGTTGGGCAGTACCACCAGACTTGTACACGTTACTGAAAAATAGTAAGGAATTACATTTACGATTACTCGAGGCTAAATTGTAATTTATTACAATTACAATTACCTTCCCATGAAAGTAACTGACCGTTACCCCAAAAAGTAATCCGTTACTTTCGTGGCGTTACTTTTAACAATATTATCCTCAAGCAAGAAACAAAGTGAAGAGGGTTATTCGAGTGCTTATTGTTGCCACCTGTTCCATTTAATGACCTTGAGTATTTTGAGCAACAGCTGGCTCTCGAAAGTCTCGTCAGACATTTTGCGTTATTTTTTACTCAATATATCGACTGCTACGCTGAACACCATTTGAGCTGAGGCATTGGATGGGAGTGCCATATTGTGCCTCACGAATGCTTCATGCTCTGCATTGAGCTTTTTCAGCGAAGCAAGGGAAGCACTATTTACTTAGAATGTAGAGCAAAATTTCGTCGTTGCAGCCGTTTCCTGCTATTCGAAAGATTTAGTAGATCCTTCCAATACCTCTGATACCCGCGATAACGGTACCCGATAACGATATGATTGATACGCAAAGACGGCGGTGAAGTATCGGATATCGTTATCGGAGTGATGGGACCAATTTACTAAAATTCTCCATTGTCTAAATCGCGAAGCTGTAGAAGTCATCAATAGCAAAACATAGTTGTAACAGTAAGGTGATAATTAAATAATAAATAAGGTTTGGCTCGATATTCTTCTTCCTTTGGTTCTGAACGGTTCGAGCCTCACTTGAGACGTTGGTGGATAAAAAAAGTTTCCAGTATATAAATATAAGTAATAAACGAAAAAAAGGAAACTCATAACAACAATTAATTAGAACGTCGGTTAACACAAGGAAATGTAAACGCACGTTTTCCGTGTGTACCTTTCTTGGTGCCGTTCAAAAACGCATGGAGCACGGACCGACTGAATTTTACTCCGGTGTTCTCCAGATAGACGTCCGCTGATACCACGGGCAGCAAACGGTAGAGTACTAGAGCACTAAGTAAGCCGCGCTATGGCCCCACTCATGAGTTTCACTCTCTCATCAAGCCAAAATATCAAGTCGACGTCAGCCACCATTATGTTTTATTTGTAAAAATATCTGCTTGAGATAAGATGCGTACTGCTGCGGCAAAGCAGGAAGAAGAAAGGAAGACTATTACCATTTTCTTAGTGCTCGCAAAAAGCTGACTCACAAAAAGGGTAGGGTAGACGGAGCGTTGTCTCATGTTGGGACATTATGAAAATGGTCCTAGTCGCTATAACCGAGAAGGACATTGTTAATTCTTTTAAGTGCACTTACCGCCTCAAGCTTCTCGAAGACGTGCACAATCACTTGCCATCCTCCTCTCCCCGTCTTCGATCGCAAAGAAAAAACAAAGGGAGTAAAAAAAAAATCGGAAATAACTTGCCCCCCCCCCCCCCCCCCTTTTTTTTTGTAGAATTGTTTATTTGGATTTTTTGACATTGATGTTAGGGTCTAAAAAAAAGATAGATTCAGGGGCTTGGTGTTGCAAAAAAAGGCTTTGCGGAACTGAAAGTGCCAAGCCTCGCTTTGCGCTGGTCGATTCGCGTGACAGTGCCACTGCGCTCAACTTTCCAAAAATGAAAAAAAAAAAAAAAACTTTATTTAGAATGGGGGGAGGGGGGGGGGGGGGGGGTTGGTTCTGACAAAAAAAAAATGTAACGGATTACAAGGAATCCGTTACGTAAAAAACGTAACGGAATTACTTTAAAATTACTCTAGAAAATATGTAATTAATCTGTTACTAAATTACTGATAAATGTAAGGGATTACAAGTAATTTCGTTACTTGTAACGGATTACGTACAAGTCTGAGTACTACAATACAAATGTATCGCAATAGCATTTTAAAATTTGCATTTCTATATTCTCATAAAATTTAATTGTATTTTGTATTTCTATATTAAAATGTATTTTTGGATGTATTTCTACTATGGGGGGGCTATCGTATCAGGGGCCCATGCATATTGTTACAATTTTCAAGGAATCGTTGCTCTCCAAAACAAAATTCAGGTTGAACCGGTTTCCTTTCTTTTCTTGATTTAGAGGTGGAGGGTGCTATAAAGGGTATGCTGAGGCTCTGCTATTGTGCAGACCAAGGTTGATTCGGGATGTTTTGTCTCAAACCGTACTGCCCTACCCCCCCCCCCCCCTCCCCCTCCCCTCTCTTCAAGTAGAAAACATTTTTCCCTGACTTCAGATAGTTGACTATTCTTGTAGATTTCAGAAGTTGGTGCTACGGGCTTGTCCAACCAACAGATGAGAGAACACCAGTTTATTCCATCATCACATTGTAGGATTACTGCTGAAAGGCGTTTGGGTTGGACGAGAGCATGGTGACGTTTTGGGGCTTTTGGGGAGGACACGAAACTGATCTAGAGGTTCATGAGAATTTTTCTCAAAAGGATGATAGATGCTGAAAGAAAACTGCTCTCCGTCTCTGATAGAAAGACGGAAACTTTAGCTTTCGTTTTCAACATATTTTTTCTTTTAAGGAAAAAAAAGAAAACTTTTAAGGAATGATTAATTGATAACCTAAATCCAAAAACCAAAGCTGCAAATAACTCAAACCAAACTGATTTCATAAATGTAACTGTTACCAAACCGTTTTTAATATCGGTTCGATACCCTGGTTTTAGCAGAATCAAAAAATTTAGAAATTCAACTATGTAGCCACCATTCCGAGATTGTGAAGAGAGAAATTGATCACCTTTTGCTCGGTAGCATTTTCAAGATGTGCTAGCCTCCCTGTGAAGCAAGCCGAATGGTTATTGCATTTTGACACTGGAATGAAGATTTTCTTTACTTGTCACCTTTTGTTCGGTAGCATTTTCAAGATGTGCTAGCCTCCCCGTGAAGCAAGCCCAACGGGTATTGCATTTTGAGACTGGAATGGAGATTTTCTCTTCTGGGTCACGCAGGAAATGCAATGCCATCGCAGCAAGCGTCCCAGCAGCAGCAGTCTCCTTCGCCAGCCATGTACGGGCCGCCGCCGTCCCAGCCGGGTAGTGCTGGGCCACAGCACTCTCCATACTCCCCGCACGTGCCACCGTCTCCGCAGCAAGCCCCGCAAGCATCGCAGACCCCACCGCAGCGGCCGCCATCGCAGCCGTCCCCGGCCACGACACCTCACCCCAGCACCCCACATCCATACTCGAGCCCGGCTCCCCTGGCCGCCGGAGGTTCCCACAAAATGGCCGCCCAGCCTGTGTCTGGGAGCTACCAGCAGCAGCAGCCCGCGTCGATGGCCTACCAGACGGCCGGTTCCCCCGGCTTCGCATCCCAGGCGGCGCCGTCTGCCAACCCCGTTGCAAGCCCGTCTGCTTACCCCGCCACCACGACACCGTCGGTGCCGCCCTCGAACCAAGGCTATTCGCAGTGCAGCACAGCCCAAGGTTATCCGCAGGGCTATGGCATGCCCTATGGCTACCCTCCGGGCGCGGCGGGAGGTTACCCAGGCGCGCAGGGTGCCTACATGAGTCCGTATCCTCAGAGCACGGCTGGTGCCAGCGGACCTGTGCGCTATCCCGGCGGCTACCCCGCCTATGGGCACTACCGGGCCCCGCAGGCGCCCATGAGTGGGCAGCAGGCAGCGGCTTACGGGGCCTACGAGCAGCAAGGCTACCCTCCCGGCGCGTACAGCCAAGGGCAGTGAGTAGAGGTTTCTCGCAGTTCAGGGAAGGCTGTCTTTGTTGGGAACTGCGGTCTCCAAAACATCTAGATTCTCGATCTGGGCTCTGTTAGTGTAGGTGCTGGTACGCGTTGTGTGATTGGATGCTGAATCTCATGATTTGGCCAGGATAGCTGTGACGACTTTCCGGTTCGCTGCGTTTCATCGCATGCTCGCTAGTGTTTCGATTGTTCGTACATCAACTCTCGGGGATTTCACTCTCGCTTCTTGCCTCTTAGTGGAAAGGATTGAAAGGAGCTTGGGCGATGAGGTTTTTGCAAGTTTTTTTTGCTTACGGCGAGCTGTGGACATTGAGATTTGGTGGCAGCTGCGATTCGCCTGACGCGGCAGCTGTGGTGTGACCAAGTATTGAGTTGTCGGCTGTGTTGTGCACAAGGTGTTGCTTAGGTCGTTAATGTAACATCCTTCTGTGGCTCGTACAATATAGTGCTTGTTTATCTTTCCTATAGCATATGTTTTGTTGCTTTATGCTTTCGTCCAGTCTTGAGTTGTTCCTTAGCACTCGTGCTCTAGTGCTTCCCTTGGCAGCTTGATTCTGTCAACCTTGCTTTGAGGCCCTTTTTCGGTTAGCCTTGCCTTTAGACTTGATGTCTTACATTCCAGACAGATCAGGCTTGCAGGGCTTTCTCCCTTTGGGCTTTGACCTTTATACACAGTCTGAGATCTTGAGTTCCATTCAAGCTAGAGGGCAAGTAGTTACTTTTTGCAGCGACGCAGTACTTGCCAGTTACCATTTGAAACTGGTTAATTCTATAATGCTTAGTTTGGTGGCAGTAAGGAGGCATTAAGGCTCTGTTGGTAGCAGTTGGTTATACATAGTTGCAAATGACAGTATTTTTGGTTCTAACATAGTTTTACTCATGACATTTCTGAGTTGGCTAAAGATGAGCAACTTTGGCACCAGCCAAATGGAAACTTGTGTGCATAGGCTCTCAGGATCTTGTCAGGAGTAGAGATCTATAGCAACCATCACTAAATCTGTTGAAGCACAGTATTGTATGGCACAAAACACCCAAATTTAGTGTGGCATTGCATTTCGTGCTGAGAGCTCAAGATTTAACATTAACTTTGTAGATTACAGCATCATTCAAGCAAAAAAAAAATATATATATTTTGATTTCTTGTTCTAAAATAAATTTTTTTGCACATGCCTAGTGTTTGACAACTGCTCAATATATACTGTGTTGAAAGCATTTTTAGGCTGTAAATTCACACTCTAAAATTACGGCTGGGTGTAGAGAACTGAAATTTTTGTTGAAAGCATCTTTTGATTGTCAGCTTTTTGTGGTGAGGTTTCTAACACTTTCCTGTCTCAAAGGGCTGGTTGTCTGTTAAGAGCACATGGGGTTCGTTCAACAGTGAGAGTTACGCTTCGAAATCTCACCTGGTGAACGTGACCACTCAAATACATACACGTTTGAGGAAACGATGAGAAGCTAATTTTTTTTTGGATTTTTTGATGACATGCCATGATGAAAGGTTTCAATCGACCCATATTGGCAGTCGGTGGTTGCTCTTTTTAATGTTTCAAACCTTGGTAAAGTTAATTTACCAATATTTGTTGAGTATAGTTATTTACTTTGGCAGGTGCTTGTTATTATTTAGATGTTTTAGTGAAGCCTTGTCAGACTATGTTTGTTTATGCCCAATGCTGTGACACATAATAATGCACATCCCTGGAGCTGGTGTCCTAGGTGAGATGTGTCCTTGTGTGTAATGAATGTCTAGTTATGTTTGGAAAAAAATAGCCAATTACCATATTTGGCTGGTGAATGTTGTAATAATGTTGGCATTCTAGGATGCTCCATCATCGCTTTTTCCTTTTCATGGCAAACAATTTTCTATAGTGCAAGTGCTTTGTTGTGGAATTTTCGTCCATTTGTCTCGTACTGCACAAAGCTGTGGCAAACCCATTTTTTGTGCTCTGCTCACTCTTTTCTTATTCTTACATGCCATTCCTTGCATGTCGGAGTCAAGGCACATATTTATAGTGATGAGATTGTTCCCTGTCGTCTACAGCGTTCTCAGCATGCAGTAATACTCACATTTTGTAAACGGGGCGGATGGAGAACTTCCAGCATTGAATGTTTGGGTTGGGTGGAGAATGTCTACTTCTTATCGCACACATGTAGACCTGCATGCATAAATGCTGTGGCAGCCTGCTATTACTTTACAGATTTGTGTGATGTGCCAGTGTGCATTCTAGCTTTTGCAGACTGGTAGCAGGATTTCTATCTTTATACCCGTATTTTTATTTTATACTCCAGCACATAACCCAGTTATTTTGTTTATTTGCACAATACCCATAATTTCGTGAATCCACTGACTACTAACGGGGACGGAGCAGTGTAGTGGGGCTTATTAACAAAAAAGGTAGCAGAAATGTTTTGGACAAGATGCGGATTCTTCAGCTTGTCTTCAAAATTGCAGGTCTTTTTTAATGGAACTCGTAACAATATCTGCTACATTACATTCTTCATTTCATTGGAATGTGAGCATTTTCATTGGGCAGGTACAAACGGGTGTGTAGTCAGTCTTGTTAATTTTTTTTCAGGATGGTGTGATGTAGCTGGAAATGAAGGAGTACACTGGCTATTCAGAATGTAGTGATCTCTTGCTCACTCGTGTTTTTAGATTGACCTCTTTTTTTCGTTTGGTTTAGCCTTGTTGCGAATTTATTGCGCATAATACCTCCTCTGTCAAGTGCTTTGTTTACAAGGACCTTCTTACTTAAATGCATCATCTTTGCATAATGGACGTGTAAACCACATAGTTCAGAGCCTGCTCATTGCCAATTTGTAAGATTGCATCTAGAATGTGACTGTGAATAAAAGCTGCTAATTGGGGGAAAGAAACGTCCCAATGCCAAAGGAACTTTTTTAAAACTTTATTTGCAGTTGTGTGGAACACCTCCAAACTAACAGCCTTGTCAGCATCATGTTTTTTTGTTCTGACAATTTGGTGCTTATACAAGAGTTCTGGTAATGTGGTATGAGATGTTTGTAAATATGGACGGCATTCAGAAACTTTGTTGGTGCCTAGATAGACAATTCGACATTGTAAACGTGTCATATTCAAATTCTGTGCGACATGGTGGGTTAGGTATACAGTTTTGTATTACCTGTCTGGTCTAAATGCTCTGGTTCTTTTTAGATTATTATTCAAACAAAGCAATAAGAATCCTGTAGGTATTTTTCATTTTAGGATGTCACCCATACTTATTCTTGCAACCTAGCCTTTTTCAGAAAGCCTCTTGGATGGCATTCATTGTGTAAGCCTAGAACCTCTTGCCCATTCATTCCAATGTTGTGCTCAATCTGACTGTATGAATGTTTTGAGGTCCCGTTTAGTAATAAATCATCTGTGCATTTCATAATGTGACTGACTTTGCATATGTGTTCATAGGGCGACACTTCACACATTATTTGTGCCAACCTGGTATTTCTATACTTCTACACTTGCCATCGTTACAACCAGCTTACAGGTTACCATAATATCCCGAGGATAGCCCACCTAAAAGAAAGATCAAATTGTGTGAAAGTGAGGAGTGGGATAACTTACTGTGTGCAATCAGGAAAATTTTTTAAGTATGCTACTTTTATATTCTGTGACCTGCGAACCTTGTTTTCACATTGGGGGGCATGGAAAATAAAAAAAAAAACTGTCCTTCCCAGTTTGAAACGTTCACTTATCTCCTGCTGTGGCAGAGTAACATGAGTTCTGCTGAGGTTACCATGAGCCAGAGCCCTGCAATTTGTAGAGGTGGGCAATCTTTCGGTGTTTTTGAAAGAATAGCAAATCATGCCAAAAATAGGGGGCAGATTACCTTTCGGGGGTGGTGCATCTCTCGAGATATTACGGTAGTTGGCTAAAACATGGTTGGAGGGATATTGTGGTGATGCCACATGTAGTAATTACAAAGGGGGACTGTTCAAGGAACTAGTCCACTTGGTTGTTCTTGATATCAGAAGTTCTGAACACTTCTAAGCTTCCCACAACAAAATGTGAAGACATCTGCCACATTTCGGGATGGTGTCTCGACTAAAGGAACATACATGGAAACCTGTTTCATTGCTGAGGTGCAACAAATGTTTCTCTTGTCTCGAGTCCTTCTTAAAAAAAGGTTGACTAACTGCAAATAGCTTACCGTAAACTCCCGAAAGATAGCCCACTTTAATATACAAATTAAGTGAAAATAAGGAGTGGGCTAGCTTTCGGTGTGCAATCGAGAAAAGTTTAAAAAATGCTATTTTTAGATCATGCGTCTCAGTCAAGCCTTTTATCGCGGCGAGGCACAATGAAGCAAAGATGACTGTACTTCCCAGTCGTCAATGTTTTCTTATATCCCGCACAGCTAACTAGACGCATTTACGCCAAGGTCATCATTGATTCGAGCACTACGATTACGAGGGGTGGGCTATCTTTCGGTGTTTAAATGAAGATAGCAAATGAAGTCAAAAATAGGGTTGGGTTACCGTTCGGGGGTGGGGAATCTCAGGATTTCACGGTATATTTTGCAATAAGTTAGTTTTTGCGAATTCGTTGATGGGATTTCTGCGCCTAATTGCTTTAATGGGCTCACCCTGCTACAGCCTGTGACAATTCACCAAAATTTGATGAATTTGCACGAGAGTTGTCGGAACTTCTCAGACCTGTGTCGCTCTAATTGCTCAAAGTTTAGGTAGCTTTGCAAGCTCTGGCAAGTGTGCTTCTTAATGGACTTTGGTGCACTGCGGAGAAGCAACCATATTGGGGGCACAACGATTCTGTGTGCTGTGCTACGCTGCAGTGCAGATGTGTTCTCGGAAGAAAACACCTTCAGAGTGTTGTACTTAAAGGGGTCATGAAACGCTTTTCCAACTTTTTCCTGTTTAGCTTTCCTCCTCAACTCATAAATCGCGCATTCCACCAAACAGTTCAAGAAGACGAAAAGAAGGGAGGCCCCCCTCGCTCGGAATCTGGATTGTGTACCCGGAAAGAGCCATTGTCCTCCTAGAAGATTAGCGCGTCGCTCAAAATTGAGACGAAAGTTGCTTTCCCCAACCCGTTCACCCCAAAGCTGACAGTGCTGTGGAAGCTACGTGCTCGTTGGGCCAGCCACACTTGCCGCGTGAGCGTTGCAAATGTGGCTGCAGAGAATGAGGTCAGGTGATGAAAGGGAGGCGGCTGATTGGTCCGGCAAGCGCTTAGCTTCCACCACAATGTCAGCTTAGGGGTGAAGGGAATAAGTGAGGTCCGGTTTCGTGTGACGTCAGTTTGGACCGGATGACGCGCTTTTGGGTCCGCGGATGTATCACAGTGAAAAGGCAGAGAGCTTACGAAGGGGAGGAGGTACCAAATAGTCCGCTGTGTTTTCAAATTTTCGCACTGCAAGCCAGGCTTTTGACTTCCTACCTTTTTTCTTTTGGTCCACTGAACGATGTGCTATTAGTAAAATCCCAATCTAAAATGATTTATCCCAACCCAAAAATCGTTTCATGGGCCCTTTAAAAGATAAACATATGGAATGTGATGCATGTTGATATGATGATGCAAGGTCGCGCAAAGTTGTCAAAATAAGACCACGGTTATTATGCACAACTGCAATGTTTTGAATAGCTGCGGACATCATTGGTTGGGTCATGATTGTTTCTTCAGGTTTTAGATTAAAAAAAAAAATATTTGAGTATACTGAGGGTTGATACACATCCGAGGATTACGAGACGGAATGTCCAATGAGCCTGAATGTCCAACGAGACGGAAGATCCAATAATGGATATTCAGGCACGTTGGACATTCAGGCTCTTTGGACATTCCGTCTCGGTTGGATCTTTCGTCTCCATGGGCATTCAGGCTCGTTGGACATTCCGTCTCGGTTGGATCTTTCGTCTCGTTGGACATTCAGGCACGTTGGACATTCCGTCCTGGTTGGATCTTTCGCCTCGTTGGACATTCAGGCACGTTGGACATTCCGTCTCGCCGGTCACGTGCTGCAATAGTTTTCCTTCTTAAATGTACAAACTTCTGTGCATATTTAGTCCGCGTTCCTGCAGGCATTGCTGTATTTTCATCATACTAAAATGTCGTGCCACAAAAGCCGACGTTGACGGACCGACAAAGAAACTGAGCAGACACAAATAATATAATTTCATCTACAGGAAGGCTTGATGGTTAGTTAGCTGAGTGCCGATGCGCAGCTATGTACCAATCGGTTAAAGGTGTCGATTGCACGACGCCAAACGCTCCTTTGATATTAAGAGTTCGAATGTTTGGAATATTCTGATGACATTCGCCAGTCAGTTTGAAATATATGATAGGGATGCAATGTCCGGGAATTCTAGTGCATCGCAATTGGGGGACGTCTATGAAAGCCGCGCTTCAGATCCCAGGGACTTCTAGTTCAGTCCTCATCCCTGCCCATTTCGATTTCTATAGATGAGCTACATACGGAGACCCGCATTGTAAACACATGACCGCCCGCCAGCGCCACTGACTACGCGCAGAGTCAGTATTTATTTTTTTTAAAAGGAGCTTTAGAAGCTGTGGGTGCGAGGCATCAAGAGTTTGCACAAGCGTAATTTCCCCACTAATAAAAAATATAGATATCTTTTTTTTTAAATAAAATCTACATCTAACGCGTATATAAATGCAGGGGGGGTGACCCGACAATTTCTGAGTAAATGCAGAACAATTGTGTGGATTTGACAAATTTTTATTTTTGTTCGTTTATGTCTGGAACAGACAACTACTCACTGTATACTGCAGTCGTCAGTAGTTTACATACGTATGCATTCCCTGCAAATAGGTTTATATGTCAGTGAGTAGAGCGATAATACTAGTATCACGCAGTACGCAACTTTTTTTTTTTTTTTTTGCATGTGACATGCATAGTGGTTTTCAGGAGCCCATGTAATGTAACTAGCTTCTGGAAGCACTCCAAAGCTCGCCATTCTGTCGAGATAGTTCATGACGTCCTGGTAGGTGGGAGCTTGACTGCTGATAAAGGACGCGAACGCATCTGTCTCGGGGTGCAGCAGAAGGTTCACACCCGGATGTACTAATAGCCTACATCATGTGTGAATATAACAATAGATCGTTCCACGTGGCTTTCTATTCTTGTAGAAGAATCGTATTGCAGCACGAATCCGGTCACTTCGTCGAAATTCCATTGGTCTCTGGACAACTGGAAGAAGGACAATTCGTCGAATAGGGCAATTCACCCTAGGCCGATTCGCAGATTGAAGAATGGGGCGAAAGTGCCCGTTTGTCGAACTGTCAAAAAGAATTGATTAGGGTTGGGTGTGTAGATTGCCGGTTACAGTGGGGGTCAATAAGGAGACCTTCTTTTCAAAAAAAGAGAGGATGACAAATGCAGCTCTCAGAATTGGCAAGGGTCCGATAGCGAATCGTACCCGGGTTATTCAAAATGATAAAAGTCGGGTTCTTCATGAATATGTTCACTCGCAACTCTAGCATTATGGAATTTGGGAAGACCGAGCGAGGGGCTGACTTCCTGATACCGTGGTCATATGTGCACTTGTAATGTGCGCACATGAATAAATCACGGTCGCACTGTCGCAGCGGCATTATGACAGAGTTAGAACCAGTTGAAATCCGATCGCAGCCTTGGTATGCTACCTGGGCGCGCATCGGTGCGATTGCTGCATGTCACGTGACCAGAAAAGGGAGAAACGACGGAAGCCAATCCTAAAAAGTATTGATTATTAATGTTGCCTACTTGTTGCTTAATACATGGTTCACTGCGACAGCAATCGCTTTGGTGGCCGAAGCATGCGAAACTAATCGTCGCGATAAGCGTCAATGTGCCGAATCCTCCGGAAAATCACCGGACAAAAGCTCACCACTTGAGGACATTACCTGCACAAAGGCCTAATGAAAGGAACGTTGTATTCTATCACTAATTTTAATATGAGGATTGAATTTTTTGTTTCTGGGGACCGAGAAGTTCAATCAGAAATGTCTAAGACTTTCACGTTCGTTTTGCAAAAAAGAAAAAAACAAAAACTACAATTTAGTGTAATTACACATACTACACCGACTTCACAGAACAATATAGATAATACTAAAAATTCAATCAGGCGTTTTTCTCCCATGCGAGGGACATCATCTTTGTGGGACTAGGGACACGAATAAGAAAAATACAGCAACTCATAGAATAGGGAAAAACTGTGACTGAGGATAAGCACGATTCACGATTCATAGAACTCCCTAGGACCCTACATTTGTTTCCGCTCCAGAGGAACGACCCTTCTAAAATCAAACGCGTGACAGATTGTCAATGGTCAACGAGTTCGGTCTTCTATCTTGTAGTATGTGTGACCTTTTAAACGTCATTTTTTTAACTATAGAAATCATCTTTATATTTAGGTATATAAAACGAACAATAAATACATTGTTTTGGGGGGTTTTATGATGTGTGCAAAATACACGAGCGTAATTTTAATTTCATTTTGGGGACTTCACACAGGCAACGTCAGAGGGATAAGCTCAGCGGCACACCAAAAGAGCCGTGCATCAAAAATCCCGGTACTGAAAAGCCCGGCGCCGAAGCGAACACATACCGAAATGATCGCGTACCGATATCTCCGCACCGAAATATCAGGTTCCCCATTTCATCGAACGCATTTTTCACCGCCGTAACTATCAGTAATCCTACTATTCAACAAAGAAATGTCTTCTAAATTCTTTGCAAGGTTCATTCTATATCCGTTGGATATTCAGACTCGTTGGACATTCAGGCTCGTTGGACATTCCGTCTCGGTTGGATCTTTCGTCTCGTTGGACATTCAGGCACGTTGGACATTCCGTCTCGATTGGACCTTTCGTCTCGTTGGACATTCAGGCTCGATGGACATTCCGCCTCGATTGGATCTTTCGTCTCGTTGGACATTCAGGCTCGATGGACATTCCGTCTCGATTGGATCTTTCGTCTCGTTGTACATTCCGTCTCGCTTGTCACGTGACCGATTGGACATTCAGGCTCATTGGACATTCAGTCTCGTTGGACATTCAGGCCATAAGCGACATCCGAGTAGGTATAAAGACCTATCATTTTAGGTTTATTTTTATGTGAAATCCCTCGTTTTCACCTCTGTAGGGCTTTGACTCCTTGAAGTCACAGTCAATCGACAAATAGTTTAAATTAAAATTAGTCTAGCTTTGGCTATAGACGAATGCGGAGGGCAAGTTCGTCTGCTTCTCGCGCAGGGGGTAGCGGTGACGTCAGAACGCCGAGCCCTGATTGGCTGATCGCGCCCCCCTATCTGAGCGTCGTCTGCTCCTTTGCAACGTCGTCTGCTCGCTACGTCGTCTGCGTCTGTCTTACCTTTCCTGCGACTTTCGGAAGTGCAGAGGCCAGATTCACGAAACGATCTTACGCCAAAAATGTGCGTAAGACAAAACTTAAGAACAAATTCGTATTCACGGAACGAAATTTTCGTAAGTTTTGCGCAGGTTACGACGAAATTCTGCGACAGCTCCGAAGCTGTCTTACGCACTTCTTACGATCAAATCAGCATGGCCGACAGCGTCGCGGTCGCGACAACCCACGGACGTTTATTTTACGTGTGCTTCTGACGCGTCCCGACTTCAAGCAGCAAAAAAAAAAAAAAGTAAAAAGTACTTGAAACAGACCACGACGAACAAGAACGCTGGATCCACAAACACCCGGGAAAAGCTCCCACGGCCACGATCCCACCGAACGCGACCAAACGAGCTGGGCAGTTAGGCCTAGCAGGCACTCCGCGACTCGGCGACCGTCTGCCCACGACCGGCTGGCGTGCTGAGTGGAATATGCCCGCGCGACCCTTGTGAACCCTTCCCATATTATACTTTGATCGCTGACCTCAATTTTAGATTAAGGGGTCAATTTCTTCCTCTTGTTATCTCCATGTTTCCCGAGGCAACGGTGACTCTCGCCAATGAAAAAGCGGTGAATCTCCGACAGACGCAGCAAAGGTAAAGCAGCCATCGCTTTGACCGCTTTGACTAGCAGACGTAAAGCAGACGACGTTAACTGCGCCAACCCGCCGACGCCGTTAAAGGGACCATGAAATGACTTTTTTACTTTTTCCAGATAACTTTTACATTAAACCGTCAATGTTCACTGAATGCCGAACAGGCATCCGTTTTCGTCTCGGTTTATTAACTTCTACACAAAAAATTAATGAAATATCGACTTTTTCTTGACCGCGAAACAAGCCGTGACGTACGCTGCTTCCGGAACCGGAAGTTCTCTCGGCAGTTGGAGATGGGAGCGTTAGCGGCGACGAGTTGGGGTGTGCCGGTAGGTTTTACTGCGCCGATGTCCCCGACGTATTTTCTGAATCGGCGCCTCTCATCGCCGCATCGCAGCTGAGCGAAATTCAATGAGATACGTTGCGCTACAGCCTACAGCGACAGCATGGGACTAGTCCCATACGCCGTTATGCCTGTTGGGAAGTGCAGCGAGTCTTCCGGTGAAGACTCCAGAAGTTAACCCAACTGTCATTGTTGGTAAAAGGCGGCCAGTGTCAGTCGTTTGCAAAGCGACGTAGATGGAAACAAATTGCCGCGGCGTTTTTCGCGGTCTCGTGGATGCAGGAGCGAGCCGACGTTAAAAAAGATACGTTTGAACTACGAGTGTCAGCAAGAGCCACGTAAATACCTGTTCACACTCGGAGCGGACGCGCGCGTTTGATGGAAGTGCTGTATTCGCGCTGTTGGTAAGCGCTTCGGGACCGATCTTTTACGATTGCAACTCGATACTGACGCGACACTCGTCAAAGAAAGGTTGGACCGGTATTGCGCGTATACCTCCCACGAACTGTTACAGCTCGACAGTGACGTGCAGTCTGTCAGAATAAAAATGGCATACCAATAACAAAGTGTACATACCGTGTTACGAAGGTAATCCATACAGCGTTTATTTCAGCTCTATATCACACAAAACAAGAAGAGAGAATTGACGAGGGTCCCTTTTCGACGAGTGTTCGTCAACCCTGCCTCGGAAAACAAGGGGAAGAGATTGACCTCACCTCTTAACCTAAAATTGAGGTCAGCGATCAAACTATAATACGGGAAGGGTCCACAAGGGTAGCGCGGGCATATTCCATTCAGCACGCCAGCCGGTCGTAGGCAGACAGACGGTCTTGCGACGAAGCAACGCTGCGCCGAGTCGGAGTGCCTGCTAGGCCTATATCCTGAGAGCTTCGTAGGAGCGGGATTCGCGGCTGTTGTCGCTCTTCTCGGGTGTTTGTGGATCCAGCGTTCTTGTTCGTCGTGGTCTGTTTTAAGTACATTTTTTTTCTTGCTGCTTGAAGTCGGCACGCGCGAGATGAAGACGTAGAAAAATAAACGTTCAGTCAGTCAGAGTTCCGAGAGGAAGGAAACCAAAGGAAATCACCGTTCTGAACTCGGCCCTGCCCTACTGCGCACGCGCAGTGGTTGCTTCGTTTACCACACGATAGATGGCGCTTGGCTCTCAGCATTATCAAATTTGGCAATTTTCGCCACACATCTCTAATTATGCTACAAAATGTGGATCTGAATATTATTTAACAAAACTTTTAGGAAACATTCGCCGGCTATTTATTGTTTACGATCGCGGTGCTGGTGAGGTAGGCTCTTACCCAATAGGCGACCTGCATTTGGCTGACGTGCTCCATTTCCGCGGATGCATCGTAGTGAACAGGCGAAGGAAGGAAGGCGCAAAAGAGTCCAGTTTTCTTTTAAAAGTTCTATAGCAAATAATTTTTTTTGGCTCCCTATTTTTGTGTTTTTGTGTTTCTTTTCGCACCATTTAAGACGTGCGGTGGATGAAATTCGATTTTAAAATCATTTCATGGTCCCTTTAAAGAGGAGGTGTCTCGCCGCACACGAATGGAGGGGAAAAGTATTTGGGAGGGAACTTGCCTCGGTTCTAAGCAAAAAAACCTCGGCGCCCCGGGACACCTCGCCAGTGAGTCCTTTGACTTCCCTCCTTGGTGCGCGTCTGCTAGTTCTTAAGGCCCGTTCACACTCTTGCAACCGAGTGCGACCGAGAGAGACCAAACCGGTTTTTAAGCCTCTTGCGATCTCTTAGGACCAGCTCCGCTCAGTGCATCCGGTCCCAAGAAGTCTTTCTCGGTCGTACTCGGTTGCAAGAGTGTGAACGCGCCTTTAGACAAACACAACGTACCGCTCGAGTTATTTCGTCTGCCCTCTCTTAAAGGCGAGGTCGAGTTCGCTCCGAAAGTCGCAGGAAAGGTAAGACAGACGCAGACGATGTTGCGAGCAGACGACGTTGCAAAGGAGCAGACGACGCTGAGATAGGGGGTTGCGATCAGCCAATCAGGGTTCGGCGTTCTGACGTCACCGCTACTTCCTTTCTTATGCGCAGAAGACGAAAATGAGCCCACTTGCGAGGCGTATAGGTGCGTCCTCATGCAAACGGTCATTGTGTGCCTTAACGATAAAAGTTTTGTTTGAAATGAAATAAAAATCTATTTTTGCAACTTTCGGAATTAAAAAAAAAAAAAAAAAATGCAGCTGCTGCTAGAAGACAAAATCATTCATATTAAAAAAAAAATTTCTATGTCTGCTGTTTTTAAGCAAAGCAGAACCACTAGTTGAGTGTTTGTGAAAAAGGGGAGGCGGGGGCTTCGTCAAGTAGCGACATGCTGCTTTTTTCTCCTGCCTTCCCCTCTCAGATGGAGAGGAAATAAAATTGATTGATTGTTTGTGAAAATTAAATTGCTAGGAAGCTATGAGTAAGTTGCACAACTGTGACAGCAAAGAAGGCACTTTCACCTACGTCACATGATGACGTCGAACACCGGTGTCTACCATGCTGGTGGTTGACTCGACGGCCCTTCGCAGCGAGAGCAATGGTAAACTGCGCCGCGCTCGGGCTGTAGCAATTACCCCGTATCCCGATGATCGTCCGATCGTTTCGTCGGCATGCCCCGCGAGACAGAGTAGCCGTCAAGTTAGAGAAAGTACGAGCGGCAGGAAAGGGATGCGGCCACGGATTATCGAGTTTGCGGGACGCATTTCATAGCGGCGAACGACGGCACTTTTCTACCGTTGTTTACGTTCGCGCATGCCTTTGCATCGGCTTTTGCTAGTTCGTGGTGTATATGACCTTTGGTCTTCGTCGCATAACGCCGTTTTTACGCTTCGAGCGCACCTTCGGGGCTCTCGGCCGAATCCGGGCGAGTGTCGCGCCGCGAGCCCGGCCTGACGGCGATCGGTCGGCGGCGGCCCCTGTGTGCAAGCTCGCCGAGCCGCCGCCGCCGGGTCATCGGTGCGTGCCGTCCGCGATACAATAGAGAGTTTTAGTAGATCGTTTTGGCTCTCCCGCTACGCTATACGCTAGAGCGACGACGCTACTGCGTATGCGCGCTGCTAGCGGAAACATTGCGGAGCTGCGGAGGCTAGCGGAGGCGCGCTAGCGGGCCAAAATAGCGAGGGGCGTAGCGCGGCGTGCTAGCGTGGCTCTCGCGAGAACGAGTCTTGGCGAGATAAGGGAGACCCAGCGAAGGACGCTATTCAAGATGGCCGCCACGCCGCGTCTACTTGGTCTGTGCGTTTCGCGCAGACATGTACAAATTACTGAAAAAATGTAGTTAAGTTAAGTTACTGAGTATCGACGCCAAAAGTAATTGGAGTAGAGTAGAAATTACGCATTTGTAATAGTAATTGAGTAAACTACTAACTACTGTAAAAAGTAGCGAGTTACTTCGAAGTTACTTTCGAAGTTACTTTTTTATATTTTTGTGGTAGCAAAATGAACAGCAGTTTTGATCCGTGAAAAACCCTGCGAGCCTAAAATAAATGCTGTCACTTTATGGCTTGCGTTTTCACGAAAATAGTTTATCCGCTTGCAGAAGCAATTGACTTTCAAAGGTTTTGATAGAAGATTTTTCGCCTTTCCCTCCTAAAGATGTCCCCAGCAATGCTATAAAGATATTCCACCGAGGCGCTGGATGGAACGGCAGCGTTGAATTTGAGAAACAGGCTGTGCGGGGTCGGGTAAGCATGTGAGGTCTTCTGTAACAAACTTTCTCCTTTTTTCTTTTTTCTTCGACAATTTGAGATTGTTATGACTGGCCCCTCTTTATTCCCACGACGTTTGGGAAGTACGCTGAACGAATACGTGCACCTGACCGTCAAGGGTTCAAGTCTCGCGCCGCGACAATGAGATCATCCGGACGACTGCGCGTCTCGTTGCAGTGCTAGTGCGACGATACTGAGAAAACAAAAGGATTGTTTTGGTTTAACAGAAGATAAAACGAAGTATACTTTACCGCTGACGCCGGGTCCAACAGGGCGGATGCTGCCCTCCCAAGGGTGACTCGCAATTTTCGCCGGCGACTACGGTATCCTGGCGAGCCTGACACGCTTGACAAACAAATCATTTTAAACAAAGAGGAGGTCTCTCTGGCGTGGAAGGTCGGAAGGACGCGAAGAATTACGTGAACAAGCATCGTCGCTCGTACAATTGCAGCTGGAAGCGAGCACCTGCTCCCATGAACGGATTATCCGTGTCTGCGTTTGTCCGCGGGGGAGTCCGGCTTTGAAAAGGCGTATGCGCTGACGACGAGGCGACCATGGGAAGAGGCGCCTAGCTGCGAGGTCATTCCAGTGGCGCCTCTCCAGGAACCGCCAAACCGCTGGAGTCAGAATTCACTAAAGGCAGACATGAAAACAACAACCCTCGGAGTGTCCCCGTCTTTCACGGTTGCAGCTGGAGGTGGGGCGCCGGCGTGCATTACCGGATTAGGTCAATACCCGACCAAGGCTTGTTAAGCATCTCTGCCTGCGTTCGTGCGGGCCGGTGTTTGTTATGTATTGGCTGCTCGTCGCCACCTTGGCCCAAGGACGCCTGTGATGCAGTTTCTACGTCTGCCGAGTATAAGTGCATGGGAACGGAATGGGAGGGGGCCCTTGTTCGGGAATGCCCACTTCATCTGCCGGTGTCTTATTCATTTCTGCGCTCAAACTTTCGTGATGAAAAAAAAAAAAAAAATAGGATTAGATTTCAAAAGTAGTTAGTAATTTGAGTAGAAGTTACCTGAAAAACGTAGTTAAATTAAACTACTAATTACCCAAATAAAGTTGTAATTAAAAGTTACTAAGTTACTCGGAAAAGTAGTTAAACTACAGTAGTTTGAGTAGAGTAGTTGAACTACGTCCAAGTCTGGTTTCGCGATCGTGGTTCTAAGGGGTGGATTATACCTTGCACTGCGAGAAGTACCCGCGACAAAGCCGTTCCACGACTGCAACAGGTAGCGATTCATGGCGGATATACTAAACGCGGCCACGGAAAGGAGAAAAAAAAAAAAAAAAAAACTTCACAGTTTTTGGTGCTGTGAGCGAAAGGTGCAGCCCCCTGCTCGGCCGCTTTGTCGTGAAGACAAAACCGACTAAGGAAGCGGAGCGAGCAGGCGGATATGAGGGATTTCTGTGGCGCTTCATTTTCGGTGAACAACGACGCAACAGATTAGCTACAGTGGTTGTCCTTTATTTTTGAAGATTTTTCTCGGTGGCTTTGCCATTTGACTCATATCGGATTGGCTTGGACAGCTTGGCCGACAGTTGTATTCAATCCCAAACATAATAGTCACCTACTTACAAAAGAAGCAACGATTAGCACGTTATTCAATAAAAAAAACAATATTTTATTAAGATAACGACGTTAAAGGGGTCATGAAACGCTTTTCCAACTTTTTCCTGTTTCGCTTTCCTTCTCAACTCATAAATCGCGCATTCCACCAAACAGTTCAAGAAGACGAAAAGGGGAAGTCCCCTCTTGCTCGCACTCTCGTTTGTGTAATCCCGGACACATCCATTCTCCCCCTAGAAGATTAGCCCGTCGCTCAAAATTCAGACAAAAGTTGCTTTCCCCACCCCGTTCATTCCGAAGCTGACAGTGCTGTTGAAGCTACGTGCTCGTTGGGCCAGCCACACTTGCCACGAGAGCGTGGCAAATGTGGCTGCAGAGAATGAAGTCAGGTGATGAAAGGGAGGCGGCTGATTGGTCCGGCAAGCGCGTAGCTTCCACCACAATGTCAGGTTAGGGGTGAAGGGAATAAGTGAGGTCCGGTTGCGTGTGACGTCAGTTTGGACCCGATAACGCGCTTTTGGGACCGCGGATGTATCACAGTGAAAAGGCAGAGAGGTTGCGAAGGGGAGGAGGTACGAAATAGTCCGCTCTGTTTTCAAATTTTCGCACTGAAAGTCAGGCTTTTGACTTTCTACCTTTTTTCTTTTGGTCCACTGAACGATGTGCTATTAGTAAAATCCCAATCTAAAATGATTTATCCCAACCCAAAAATCGTTTCATGGGCCCTTTAATAAAAACAATTGCGAAGGATTCCTTTACAAATCTGTTTTACGCGAGCCCTAGTGTCCGAAAGAGCCGCTAGTGGCGTTGCGTTAGCTCTCGTAACGTTGTAATCCGTAGCGGGTTGCGAACGTTCTACTAAAACTTAAAATGGTAGTTCCGCTACGCTACATATAGCGGAGGTCGTAGCGGGTAGCGGATAGCACAGCGGGAGCAAAGCCTTCTTATGGCGGGAGTGACTGAACGATCTACTAAAACACTCTAATAACCTTTGCAAGGAGCGAAAATATGCAGGCGAGCCGAAAAGGAAACATCATAATATAAACCCTGAGAAAATGAGTTTCTTGTCTCAGGGTTAAGATTATGACGGTAACATTGCGTTGTTTACCAGTATTTCGCAAAATCGTAACATTTTTTCTACAAGCGACTCCCAGAGCCGCTCGTCAAATTATGAAGGGCGCAATTAAGCTTTTTCTTTTTTTTTTTGGCGACACGGCATCCCTTCGCGTCAAAACTTCGTCGGCGGCATTTCGAAACTTTCTGCTCGTAGCGCAATCGCACCAATGCCAAAACATTCCGCACGTACTGGATAAACGTCATCATCGTAAGCTCAGCACGTTTTTCTAAGTTCACGGTACCTTTGTTGAAAATATGGTGCATGTTAGCGCATGTCCGGGCCGTTAGTAGCATCCTACGCCTTGGTAAGCGCATCCGCGCGGTGTGAAGTCAACCACCAGTATGGTGCAAGGCCCCGTCCTCCCCTAGATGTTCCTTAGCGTGACGTCACTTGCAAGGCATGTGTTGACTTCTTTTTAAACATGTTATTCACAGTAGATTGAATGTGAACTAAATCCACAATTTTGATCTAAAGGTGCTCCAAAATGAGCCAATCGCATCACTGCAATTTAATGAATTAAAAACGCCCTAAAAAAACCCACCCACTTCTGGCTATGTGTGGTTTAGTGGGTGTCTGGAAGAAAGGACTGGGGACAACAAGCCAGGGTTGCCTGCCTGTTGATCAAGACTTTTCACCACCTCTGTCGCACTACGGTGCCTCGGTGGCTGTCGAAATCGTAGTGTCCACGGTTCAGCCGCGATTTCGACCATGGAACGAAATGTTCCATGGTTCACTGTTCCGTCAAGCGCTACGTCATGAATGGGTTCTGTGTTTTTGGGGTTTATTTTTCTTCAAATTCGGGTGTGTTTTTTTCGGGGTTAATTTTTTTTTTCGTACTGAATGTTTATTTTCAGTGCCAGGTAAGAAATCGGGGATAATGTTATAAAACAACTTCATCAATGTGTAACATTTGTCCTCTTTTCTTCCGGTCCATTGAAGTAAGTTCAATGGACAGCTATTACGACCGTGACCCATATACCGTACTTGAAAAACGTCATCCCGGTCAAGTCAAGGGACGGTCAAGTAAAGGGACGTGGTTCCCAAAGAAAGAAGCAAGCTCAAGAACAGGTAACACAAAATGTGTTCAAATTATGAAAAAAATAAAAAATAATAAATAAGCCGCACATAATTTTTTTTTTTAACCCGGGAATGTTTTCCCCGATTTTGAGAAAACCACTAAGGGGATTATCGGGGTTTATCGGTATTTACTGAAAACACGAAACCCTATAGCCTTGCGGCAGTCGAAGTACTGCCGGAAGGCAACGCTACGCAATCCTTGCGGCAGTTCTTCGACTGCCGCAAGGATAGCGTAGCGTTGCCACGAGATAAGACACGCGTCACCCCCCAAAACTACGTGCAAATTTACAAAGAAAATTGCTGAAATCGCTGCGCAGATTGTCGTCGAAAGGCGATTTACACATTGTACTGCGTAAACATAAAAAAAAAGCCGCTTAGACAGTGTTACGGAAATATGAATCTTTTTTTTTTTGTCGACGTCCATGAAGTCTTTTTCATATTAATTTGACATTACTTTCACAACTCACATAATTTCCTGATCTCTGTACTTCCTGCGGACAGGCCTCCCGCGACCGACCAACGACTTGTTGTAGCATTAGACTGCATTACTGCAATTCAAATATTTCTCTTTTACTGTTGGGGGGATATTGGTAATTGTATTTGTCGTCCAGAAGCTAAGATATATCGCATTCGTTCGTACTTGAAATGTGCATGGTTGTGTGCCGCCCCCTTTGTTGGTGTGAAATCGCAGGACGAATAGGGTGACCACCCGTCCCACGACTCGCGGGACTGTCCCGCATTGGGGGCTCGTGTCCCGCGTCCCGCGAGAAATTTTAAAACCTTCAAAATGTCCCGCGTTTCACATTGTCGTAAAATTCACTCCGCAACTCATGGTGCTGCTGAACAACGGGGCAGGGGGAAGCGTGGAGGTCGCTGGTAATCGTGTGAATCGAAATGGTACGCCATTTTCTATCGAAGCATTGCGGGAAGTGACCGTCTTTCTTGCAGGAAAACAGACGCGCATGCGCCGTTGTGCGCGTGCCATTGTGCGCGTTCGCGTGCGCAAAATATAGTAAGAAAAATGGCTCGCCAAAAGTTTAAATATAAAATATTGTAATTATTTTCAAATTGCTGTGTCAATGCAAAAGAATTGCAGCCGATTTTTTTTTTCTTCTTTTCTTTTTTTCTTTTTTGGGTGAAGACAGCCACAGTTGCACAGGTCGGAAAATAACATAATGTTAAAATTTTGTCAAGGACCATGTTGATAAAGGTAAGCGTTGAGAGGAAACAATAACCCCAAAAAAGATTTACTGTTTCTTATTTCTATTTGATGCATTGAGTTCTGCTACAGTCGATATTTATGTTTTCAACTTCGACACATTTAATAACATGTTTGGCATTCAAAATATATATATAACTGGGAATGGCAATTATTTTAGCATGATTGCTGCACTACAATTAGCAGGTGTGAAAACAGTAGAGGATAATAAATGTGTTAACATAGTCTCGGATCGTTGTGTGCATGCTGAAAAATTTCCTTCATTTCCCCCTCTTCCCTTTCGTCCTGTGTGTCCCGCATTTCGCTAACAGGAAGGTGGTCACCCTAAGGACGAACATGAAATTGCATAGGGTTTGCTCAGAAGCGTTATCGCATTTAGAGGTGTTTACATTCGACATTCCCTAAGCTCCTCGTTCCTGCTCTACGGGTGAACCGTAGCCGAATGGTAAATACAGCTTGTGCCCGGAAGTGTAAAACGGGAAAATAAATTCTAAAGAGCACAAGTGTAATGCGTCTCGCTCCGCCTACACTTCATGACGTTTTAGTAATGAGCTTCACTAAAGAAATCATCCCTCTCGCGCGTGCATGGAGCTCGGCGTTGGTCAGTCCACGCGACCATTTAAATGAAACGCAACTCATGCATTCGTCTAACGATCGTGGTTCGGTCTTTGAAAGCCAATCGCCTTGTCGGCTGTAAGCTGAACTCTTAAAGAGCTCTTCAGATAGTGGCATCTGACACCCAGCGGGAGCTTCAGAACAACCTGATAGCCTCGTCGTTGGCTTTTATCGGGAGGCATTTGGGGGCGCTGGCTCTTCTCTTTCTCTGTCAAATCTGTCGAGAAAATGACGTGACTGTCGTACGTTAGCTACGTTTTTTCTTTTGTTGCTCAACGTTTGGTTACCTTCGCTGTGACAGACCCTCTGCTGGGACTGCGACCGAAGTTCCGTGAGACGTGATTATAGACACACAGAAGGGATCAGGTGTACTGTTCAGCTTCCCTCAGCGCAACATACGAGCTGCCACGAACTAAACAAAGCAAAATCATACAAACGAAGCGAAAGGCAGTACAGGTGTTTAGAGAAGATTACAATGAGGAAGTCTTTGTTGCAGCAAAAACCAAATGGAAGATTTGCATCATAGGCGCGTGAAGGTTTTGGATCCGTTTCACCTTACGTTGGACCGCAGCAGACGCTGCCATCAGAGCCAATCCAATTCTGAGAGAACATCCCTTGAGGTCACGCGCCGAGCGTCGCTGTGCCCAGCCGGAAGGCCACGCGGCTCTCGATTGGCTCCGAATGCTCGTAGCATCCGTTGCGGTCCACTTATTAATGTGAATGGCGGCGAGATTCGTAAGTTTTATTTCTGCCGGCAGGAAGGGATTTGAATGCGAACTGCGGCTTACAATCTCGGCCCGCGATATTTCGCGCAATCTCTTTCGTCCGAACATGCAGTCTCTGCTATGAAACACGGGCCATGTTTCGGTGGAAGCTTATCGATTCGACAGGAGGAACGGATTTCCCTTAGGCGAGCATTCGGGTGGTATCGTTGCCCGAATGCTCGCCCGAGCCAGCCAAAGACCTGCGACCCGTACAAGTCTTTGGCTGGCTCGACAACACTCGCAATAACCGAGCTGTGTGGACCGCACATTGATACGGTGCACTAGGCGGCAAGCCCGTTTGCTCTAAAAAGTGGCGGAGGAAGTGCATATTCGCAAGTGCAACGAGCCCAGAGAACGTGACTTCGTAAGGTACGAGGATGCGAGATCAATAGATGGCGGCTGCAAAGAAGCGTTAGTAGATGGCGTTGTGTTTCCAGGTTCCTCTCAAGCAACGAAATACCCGCCCTTTTTGAAATGGCGCGTGGGACAAAGCAACATTTCCCAGCTAATAAAGCCGTAAATGGCGCGTGGGACAAAGCAACATTTCCTAGCTAACAAAACCGTAATGTTGAACGTTCGGCGTAACCCAAGGAAGACCAACAGTCACGAGTCAGCTATCGGCTGACGCTCAATGAGTGAGAAGACGTCAAAAGCTGACGCAGTGGTCGTGTTTGAAACCGCAGGACGGAGTCCAACGGACACATAAACGTACTTCTGAGCTTATGTTACTTGATATTTAAGTGCATGTCCGCACGACATATGCAAGCTTTCCTTTCTTCAGAAAGCCAACCTTTGCACCAGGCTGAACGTACTTTGAGCAGTGACAGTTATAAACACGCGAAATTTTGCGCTAGGCCTCTCAGCACATCGAAAATAGTTCGCTTTGGTAAAACTCCTAGGGTGAAATAATCGTAAGCTTTTGGTTCTCATGAAGCAATTTACTTCTTTTTTTTTTAATTGGGATTTCTCTGCTTTGAAGCAAAAGGCTTGCATATGAAAACGTTAATATATTATACATTACATAATTGTGTGCTAAGCAGAGGTCGGCATTTTAGGCCGCCCTCACTCACCCTCACCCTCACAGCTACACTCACCTTCAGCCCCTCCCTGACCCTCATCCTCACAGTCACACTCACCTTCAGCCCTTCACTCACCCTCACTGAACCTCACGGCCCTCACGCTCTCACCGCCCTCACGGCCCTCACGCACTCATACCCCTCACACCCCTCACGCACTCACCGCCCTCACGCCACTCACCGCCCTCACGCCCCTCACTCACTCAAGGCCCTCACACCCCTCACGCACTCAACGCCCTCACGGCCCTCACGCACTCATAGCCCTCACGCCCCTCACGCACTCATGGCCCTCACGCCACTCAGGCCCGCTTCAGATCGAGCAATTTCGCCCAGAAACTTGACGTCGCAACAGCAGCAACACGAGCCGCCCGCATTCACACGCAGCAACCAATAGCTGCAATTTGCCGTCATCATCATGAAACTTTATTTTTCTTGCACTATTTAGACACACAATTACGCGTTATAAACGTGTTTTTATGTATTTAAATATCGTTGAGAATACTAATGCATCTTTCTGAAACAGTTTATTTCCAAAAACGATAAAGTTCAAACCAGAACCAAGTCCTTTGTTGTCATCATCACCGGCACGAGGTATCACGTGAAAATATCGCGTCCCTGATTTGATGCAGCCGCTTTAAACGTCTTCGAATTGCTCCGAGTTGCTCGCTTGTTTCGAGCCGGAAACGATCTCAGCGATTCGTGTCGATTTGGGGCACGGTGATCTAGGGAAGCTAGGCAACAACTCACCAGCAACACCAACATTGCTGAGAAAGTTGCTCCGTATGAAGGGGGCATCACGCACTTACCGCCCTCACGCCCCTCACGCACTCATGGCCCTCACGCCACTCACACACTCAGTGCCCTCACGGCCCTCACACCTCTCACGCACTCACCAACCTCACGCGCCCTCATACCCCTCACGCACTCATGGCCCTCACGCCACTCACCGCCCTCACGCACCTCACGGCCCTCACGCACTCACGGTCCTCACAGCCCTCACAGCCCACACGGCCCTCACTCAACCTCACACTCATGAATTTTTCTGATTCAGAAACTCACTCATCCTCACCTCACATGTGAAGATGAGGGTGAGTGAGTGATGGCCCTCATGAGTGAGGTTTGCCGAGGTATGGTGCTAAGTCGAGGCCAACGAACATACACTATATGACTAAGTGCCAACTAATAATTACAAAATAGGTGGAAAAAATGTCGACGACCCAGCTTTGGATCTTATATATAGCTACAAATATATAATAGTCTTGAAACGTACTGTGGCATATGTCGTCACCATATATGATGTCTGATTTTTATTGAAAATTTAAGACCATATGGCATATACCAACAACTCTTCAGTCAACAAACAAACAAACAGTGCCTTTCTGAGAAAATTTAAGTTGACGTTTGTACCTTTAGTGTTTCTTATCGAAGATATAGTTGCTTTTCACTAATATTACTTTAACTTACAATCATGATATTGCACTTGATGGATAGGCATGGGCGTCAGCAGAACTTTTTTCAGAGGTGTGCACACTTATACCCCTCCCCCGAGAATGGGGATGTTGGCTATTTTCAGCACGTTTCATCGTTACTCTTTACCTGCTTTCACGGCTGCGCCCTGGATTTGGGGATACAAACCACTGATCTCTATGACAATTGCTAAATCGCGCTTCCCGCTTTCGCGAGTGAAGCCAGCGGACGGCCATCTTGCATGTAAAAAAATCGCGTTTTTAGAGCGTTGCGGGGGCTGGCGGAAGCGTGCTGAAGATGCATTTTCTACTCGTTTGTCATCATGCGCCGAAGAAGTTCTTTAAAATCCACTGTAAGCCGTGAGACTGGCCGTTGAGAACACGTCGAAATTTTTACGGAAGCGCAGTGCCGCACAAAAAAGGCACAACGGGTCGACAGCAAGTTTCGCCGGTCTCGCGGAGTAATCAAAACTTCCTTGGCACTTTATTATTATTTTTTTTGCCGTTTAAATTTGCCATTTTCTCAATAGTCATTTTTAATTTCCAGATACTAGATAGCATATTTGGAACAGTTAATTTATGGTTTTCAGAAAATGTAATTTGTTTGGGTAGCTAAAAAACCGCCGTAGTACCCTTTAACTGGTGTGGGTGCAGCTCCTCCCCCCCCTCTTGCATCCCTCTCGAAATTCCAGGGGGGGGAGGAACTGCCCCTCCCCCCTTGCACCCCTCTGCGGACGCCCATGTGGATAGGTATATGTTTAAGGTTTCATTGCTAGCACGTAGCCAGGATTGTGATTCAGTTGGTAGGGGGGGGGGGGGGGGGCGCCCATGACAAAATTCTTTATGAGGAGGAGGGGGAGGGGAGACCCCTCCCCTGGGACACGTGCCTGCA
This sequence comes from Ixodes scapularis, assembly GCF_016920785.2. Lineage (NCBI taxonomy): Eukaryota > Metazoa > Arthropoda > Arachnida > Ixodida > Ixodidae > Ixodes > Ixodes scapularis. The sequence goes on from NW_024609884.1 coordinate 10,974,333, forward strand.
TTGAACATGCAAAATATAAAATAACATTGAATGCAGTACAAGTTATCATCCAAACAAGATATTTTTAAAGAAATATTTAAGATAAGAGACATTTTTATCGCCATCTCGATCAAAACAGGGTGACTATACGTCCCGTTTTGGCAGGGATAGTCTCAATTTAAAGGTGCATTTCTGCCGTCCCGTCATTTTTTTCTTAGTCAAGCCTCACGTCCCGTTTTCGTGGGAACGTGCGTGCATGGTTTCGAAATGAGTGCTAACCGAGTGGGAAAACTCTAAAGTAATACATAATACATTTTATAAAAAAAATAACAAAGCATAAAAATGTTACCTCCCATAGTGTAAATTTAGAGCTCCTTCCTGTGGCTCTATCTGCCAATACGTTTTGTTCGCACAGACGTCCTGTTCGGGTCACTTTTATATATTACTATATTTGGCATGCTCCGGTGTTGTTTAAAAATTAAGAAAGGTGCCTTTGTACTCAACTACACGAAGAACTTCGGTGAACTATATAGTAGCAGAACTTATTTCTGCCCTGCCCATCTTCCCTTCTCGCCTGATGTCCCGTTTTCTACGCCGTAGAATCTCGTCACCCTAAATGAAAGACCATGTACGAAGTTTCCTTGTTGTGCAAAAGGTAACTGAGCCTGGCTACACACCTGGCGAAACACTAAAAATTTAAAGTGCAATAAACTACTATCACTATCACTATATGCGCAAGCTCTCATGATCGCCCCCATACATGTTGTTAACATGTATGGGGGCGACATGAACAACATTAACATGAAATACATGTTGTTAACAAAAAACGCTCCGCGTTTTTTTATTATTAACATGCATTCTATTTGGTCGCATGGCCCCACATACAAGCAGAATGCTGCTTTTGTGGGCCAGCTCTTTATTTTGTATGATTTAATCTAAAATAAAACAACAACAACAACAACAGCAACAACTGAATATTTAAATCTGTCTTCGGTCCTTTTGGGGGCGAAACTCGAGAACTAAAAACTTGCCACAAATACCGTTTTCAGTTTCGTTCTATTCAATAATTTGCCCAGCATATACTTTCTTTAAAAAAAAAAAATGTTTTGAATAATTAATATATAGTGTTTCACGTAAGAAAGACAAAAATTCCTATACTAAGTATATTCCAGGTAAAAATATAATTTTATTTTCTCGGAACCGCATTACTCGTGGTAGTGAACGTCAGAAAATACAAGATACTTTATGATTAGTTCGCTAATTAATTGAACATGACTAATTAACTTTTTAATGAGTGAAAATAGATATAAGGTCCCAATTAGAAACTTGCTGAGCGCCATCGAAAACCACTAAATCAGTAATTTTCAGAAAAACATTCAGCGCGTGAGAAGCGTAGTAGTGCACTAAAGTAATTACTCGTGGAGCAGGAACAAGGCTAGCGGTTGCGGTAAGGCACCCGCGCGATTTTTTTTCTCTTATGAGAGCCCCAGCCTTGTATTTGCTCCACGAGTGGTAACTTTAGCGCACTACCACGCTTCTCACGCGTTCAAAGTATTTCTGAAAATTGATTTAGTAGTTTTCGATGACGCTCAGCAAGTTTCTTATTGGAACCACATGTCTATTTTACTAATTAAAAAGTTATTTAGTCATTTTTAATTAATTCGCGAATTAAGTAGTAAGCATCGCGCATTTTCTGGCGTCCGCCACCACGAGTAATGCGGTCCCGAGAAAATTATATTTCAACTTGAATACACTCATTTTAGGACTTTTTGTCACTCTTACGTGAAACAATATATATATATATATATATTAGAGTGTCCGAAATAACCAGGCTCGATCTAAAATGGGCTGTAAAAATCGGCCTCTGTACGTAGCAATCTGAACTTTTCGTTGAAAGTGTATTTCACAGCTCGGCTTTATCTTGTAAAAGTACAAAGCGTAGCTCCCTTTCTGTAAAAAATAAGGCAAAAAAAAAAAACAACTTACCAGGGCCAACGGCGGATGGTTACGCAGACGACCGAGCGGGGCGCGTTTGGCTCACGTATTGATAGATGGCGCGACCTCCCTATCGAGACTGTTCATGACAACCGTGATCTATTAAAATGAACATACTATTTCTGTAATGTACCTTTGGTTTAAAAATAAATTCAAACAATTCAAACAAAACTTGAAGTAAAAAAAAAAAAAAGGCGGTTGCATAACGACGGCATTTCTGCTGCCGACGGATTTCGTCTGCGTGTCGTCCGCTTTCTTTTGCTGGTCGGCTACACGTTCCGACGTAAATTCCGACGCTGCTCCCGACGCCATCTACCAATACGTGCGCCAAACGCCCCCCCCCCCCCCCCCCCCCCCAAACTAGCAGTGGCAAAACGCGGATGATTAGATTATCATCGCGTTCCGCCACTGCTAGCTTTGCGCCTGATGCTTGAGTGATAATTTTGGTGCGCCCCGAGTTTCCGACGAGCTTCAAGTCGTTCTAAAATTGACTGATATAGTGGTTTTCGATTGTGCTCAGCATGCTCCTAATTGAAACCATACGATTTTTACTAATTAAAAAGTTAATTAAGGAAGTTTAGTTAATTATCCGACTTATCACAAAGATTAGCCACCCACATAATGTCCCCCTGGTTGTATAACTCACCTGCACAAACGGTATTAGCGCACCTTTTACGAATGTTTTGTAAGAAATCTGTTCGAATTAAATATATATATATATTTATACATATATATATATTCTTTTTTTTTTCTTTGCACGATTTTATTATTTATAGCCGATTCACACGACGGACTAAATCGCGATTTTCTTCCGCGGAGCGTGTACCACGTGACCGGCACTTCACCGATTTCCGCGATCCGCGCATCGTCCGCGGACGCGCGGACTGATAAAGTCGAGCGCCTTTTCACTCGCGGATTTTCGGCGGGACATTCACTTGAAAAGCGTTTAGTCTGGCAATGGTACAATGTATTCTTTTTTTTTTTTTTTGCTTTTGGACGATTAAAACAAAAATGGCGCATCGCTGTGTTTTGGGCGTTCGCTGGTCCAGTTTTGTCGCGTGATTCTTGGTTCTACGCCTGAAAGAGACTTCAAAAACTTTGTCCACTGACGCGACGCAGGTTCCGCTATTCCTCCGGGTCCATGTCAAGAAGCTCCCGTACAAAACTCGTCTAGCACGCCACGATAATAGGGAGTTTTCGTAGACCGCGTTTCCCTCTCCGCTAAGCCCTCCGCAACGAAGAAGCCGCTACTGCGCCTGCGCGCCCATTGCCTTGACTGTAGAGTTCCGGGTATCCTAGCGGGTTGCGGAGTGCGTTGCGGGACGGCGAAAACCATCTACGAAAAGTCCCTAATTCTTGCACGTCCAATCAGGCTTTCACCGAGCAAGACCTTTCTTGTGGCTGTGGTGTACTTCAGTGCTGTTAACTTAGCGAGAAAGTTACTAAATTTAGCGTGTTTTCAGTCGTCCCAACGACTTTTCTGTCGTTTTAGTCATAAAAACTTTCTTAGACCCTTTTTTTTTTTTTTACAGTTAGGTTATTTGCCGTTACTAAAGCTACTTAGAAGCCTCTCCAGCGGCTTTCAGGTGATTGCTCTGGATGTCACTCATTTTTTTTTCTTCATCCTGCTGAGGGTGAGGGTGATGCGAGGTAGCGGTCACGCGGTAGGAGAAGCTTCTCCCACTAGCGTGATGCGCCCGTTTCAAATCCCTCCGCAGTCGAAAGAAGAGTTCATTGGAATCGCTCCTTGTTTCGCTTCAATGGATAGATATTGGCCACAGAGTGGTGCCAACTTTTCTTCGAATCCCACTTTTTAAGAAAGCGACCTTTGTATTCATTGGGGGGGGGAACCGAGCCCCTGAAAGCAGCCTTTGTATCCATCGGAGGGGGAAGCTAATCCCCGAAAGTCTTATTTGTTTCCATCGAAGGGAAAAAACTCTAATCTCCCTCTCGTGGCTTCCACAGTGCTGAGTCAAAGTCGAAAGATAAAGCAAATATGTACAAAAAGGCAAGACTCTCCTCGCGCGTTGGCCGCGACGTCACGGAAACGATGGGACGCTATTGGATGCGGAGGTGGCGGCGGGATATATGATTCCCTTTGAGGGGCATTTGCCGCTACCTTCTTGACCTGTAACTTACTATAGCAGGTGTTTGTAAAATCCTTTGTGAACGTCGTGGAAAAAAAAAAAAAAAGACTGCGTGCATTGATGTGACTCGTGAGCAGCTTTATTCGATAAGTTATGGAACAAAGCTGCTCGCGACGGCTAAACTCTGGGATAACCTCAGTGGGGCCATCGACGATAACACCCCTGAGGATGAAGATGTATACAAAACGGGTGGCTACATGTCTTCCGCTGTTTTGTTCCTGGATCAGGATCTTCTCGCTAACGCCTGACAGAACTTCGGAAAAAACAGTTCATGGACAGCAAAAGCGCAGCAGGCTTGCGCATGCACCGGAACAAGTGCACGAAGATCATCGTGAACCTGTTATCTCTGCACGTCGTACAGCTCTTGGTGGCTGACATTGGGGACTCGAAATACCGCCGAGGGTACAGATGTTTCGACTACCAAGTTGCTGGGTGTAGTGGTGTGGTGCTTTAGTGCTGCACAGAAGAGCATCGTGACAACATTCCTGGCGCTAATCGAATTGGACGATGGTACGGCCGTGGCAATCGTCAAGGCGTCGAAAAGCTTTCTCACGCGCATGGGACTTGACACGAAGAGTCTCCTCAGCATTGGAGTTGACAACGCTTCGGTGAACACGGGCGTCAACAACGGTGTTTTCGAGACAATGAAGCATGAGTGGCAATTCCCAACTTGATAATGATAAGATATATGTGCCATTCGTTGCAATTGGCACTTTCCGACGCTGTTCAGGGAACGCTTCCGAGGAACGTGAATGACAAAACCACGCACACGTGGTTTTGTCATTCACCCAAGCGCAAGGCCGCTTACATACAGTCAGCTTTACAAGAGCCTCTGCGACGGAGAAGACCCAGCGATTCCAAGGGTGTGCGATACGAGATAGATTTCTTGGGAGCCGTCGGTTGTCAGAGTCCTGGATCAACGGGATCCGTTACTAAAACATTTTGAACAGGCCAGATCCATGGAAGGATGTTATACCGCAGAGCTCCTGTTTCAGATGTTCTCTGATCCGCTGAATAAGCTTTACCTCCTGTACCTTCGGCCAATTCTGCGAGAGGTTCAGCCCGCCAACAAGGCCTATACGAGAGAAACGACGCGGATCCCGCAAGGCTTCTTGAAGATCTCACACTCCTGATAATGACGGTATGCAACAAAGTGCTCATTCCAACGGCGAACGTCGACCCACTGTGCCAGCCCATCGATGGTCACCTAGATACCAAGTCGTACTTGGGATACGAGTTCGAGAAACTAGTGAACACGCTGCCAGCTGGTCTTGAAGTCGACTTGGTACGCCAGCGCTATCAACTGAGCTCCGGCTGCGCCTGCCATTGAACTGCAAGACATTGAAGGCCATGGCACGGCTGTCTGTGGGAGGGTGCCTGCGAGTGCTCAAGGAACCTATCGTGGAGCTGGCGAAACTTTTTGGTGTACAACAAAACAAGATATATCTCGTGGACACCCAGTGGAAGACGTTGGTGAGCTGGGCGAGTACCACTGACACCATTGCGTTTTGGTCTGAGGTCCTTGCGTACCGCGATGCAGCTGGCTCGAACCCGTTTCACGAGCTCGCGCAGCTAGCAATCGATGTGCTCTCCTTGCCACACTCAAACGCAGAGGTGGAAAGAGCGTTTAGCTAACTGAGCGTCGTAAAAACAAAGCGGAGGAATTCTCTCAGCACTGCCAGTACAAACGCCGTCTTGAGCGTTCGTAGCTGACTTCGCCGTCTTGGGAAGTGCTGCTATACTTGTGACCTTCCCGACGTGGTGACAAGAAAAGTTGGAACCATGCAAGCGTACTTCTCAGCAGTCACGTCTGGAAGCGGTGCATGTGGGCTAAGCAATGGCGAGTCTGCAGACGAGGAAGCGTAGTGAGATGGAACTGTTGCTCAATTTCTTGCGTATGATATACTTCAGTGACTTGAATGAAATGTAGTGTCCAATAAAATGATTTCAGGTTTTATTGTTGACTAACATTATTGTGTTCATATATTAAATAACACGTTAGATATCACCTGTAAAAACGGTAGGTTGTTGCTGAAAGCAAAGTAACCAAGTAAAGTCAGTAGCCCCCTTGGTAAGGCACCATAGGTAAAATTCACGCACCCCATGCGTTTCACTGCTTCGCGAACGTATGGAAATATTTTCATATTCCGATTGTTCACTTCACTCACCACTGGAGAAAGTAATTTAAAATAATGTTTAAACAACAAAACCCTTTTCGTGTCTTATCCAGTCGAAAAATTAAAAAAATTAAAGTATTCCAAAAAAGTCGTCATCATCATCATCACTTAAAGTAGCTGTGCAACGATTTTAACGTTGAAAGAATTGGCATCTTCTACTTTTGACATTGTTTATCTTGATACAAAGGACAGAAAACACACCTCCTTCCTTCAAAATGTTGCGATTCCGCCCCGTAATCGCGAGGCAAAAAATAGACTATTTCCCGACGTGCAGCAGCGAGCGGCGGCCATGAGAACCACGCGGCATGACGTCAATGGGGGACTTATAAAAAGATAGGAAGTTGTGCGAATGCCTGCTCAATAAAAGGTTAATTTTTTTTTTAAATAAATTTTGTCGTTCCAACATAAATATAAATGCGTCAAAAACCTGGTATCATCGTCAAAACTTTTATTATGCGGAGTTTTAGTGGCGTCATCTATCCTAGGTCCACAAACCCCATGTCTATCTGCTACCGCCGCTACCGCGAACAGCCGCCAAAAGCCGGAGGGGGTGGCCGGACCCGGATGAGACTTTCCTCCTTTCACCATATTGTTCGCGCTGCGCTAGCACGTGGTCACGCGGTCGCGACCGGATGAGTTCTCGTTGCTCACTGATGGCTCTAGAGAGAGAGCTTCACCGGAACCCCGCGCAAACCCCCCTTGACGTCACAGCACACGTGACTCGGAAGATGGTGAGGAGTTGAGAGGTGCCGAAAACCCCAGTCTTTGTCCATTTTAAAAATAAAAACTAGGACATGCAGACAAAAGTGTTTTTTTATTTTCTTTACTTCAGTAAGGTCGAGACACCGACTCCCAAATTATTTAAGCAAAGCACTGAAATTGTTGCACAGCTCCTTTAAAGCACCCATGAAACGAATTTTGGGCTGGGATAAATCAATTTAGATTGGGATTTTACTAATAGCACATCGTTCAGTGGGCCAAAAGAAAAGAGGTAGAAAGTCAAAAGCCTGACTTTCGGTACAAAAATTTGAAAACACAGCGGACTATTTCGTACCTCCTTCCCTTCGTAAGCTCCCTGCCTTTTTACTGTGATACATCCGCAATACCCAAAGCGCGTCACCGGGTCCAAACGCATGTCACACGACACCGGACCTCACTTATTCCCTTCACCCCTAAGCTGACATTGTGGTGGAAGCTACGCGTTTGCCGGACCAATCAGCCGCCTCCCTTTCATCACCTGACCTTATTCTCTGCGCGTGTTTATGCGCGAGAGAGCGTGATCATGTGGCAAAAGTGTGGCTGACCCAACGAGCACGTAGCGTCCAGCTAGCTCGCACCTTTGCATTTAATTGCATTATAATCCGCAGCACTGTCAGTTTCGGGGTGAACGGGGTGGGGAAAGCAGCTTTTGTCTGAATTGTCAGCGACGGGGCCATCTTCTAGGGGGAGAACGGCTGTGTCCGGGTACACGAACGAGAGTCCGAGTAATAGGGGACTCCCCCCTTTTCGTCTTGAACTGTTTGGTACAATGCGCGATTTATGAGTTGAGGAGGAAAGCTAAACAGGAAAATTGACGACTTTTAGGCTGCGTCGTGGCTACTTCGCCCCCCCCCCCCCCCCCCCCACACACACACACACAAAGGAAAAGAAAAAGAAAACAGCACTGGTGTACTTGAGTGTCATGCACGAGCGCGCAGTACGTGAAGGCATCTCCAAACGCCCCTCCGCGATCCCAGAGCTTCGGCGAACCCTTCAGGACCATGCCTGTGTAGCTGTTAGTAAAGCTAGTGGCGCTTGGGGCGAAGCCTATCACGGCGTTTTGTCTCAATCTGTACGTAAAAGCGGTGTACGAATCTTTATCGCGGTAGCAAACGACGATTTCTCTCTTGGACGACGGTGCCACGGTGCGATGTTGGAGTTTCGCAGCGCTGTGGGGTGGCGAACAGGTTCGGTCCGTCTTCGGCTGGCGTCTGTTCGTCGTCTCCCTCATGTGGATGCGCTTGAGAGACGGATGAACCACGGACATGTCGTCACGTGATCAATCCGTCCAAGGATCAGACCGTCGTGTGAATCGGCCATTAGTAGGCGTTAACTTGAAGATAGCAGCGAAACCAGTCCACAGTAATGCCCCTGAATAAAAAAGGTAGCGACATCGTCTCCCTTTTCCTCTGACGCGCACACCTTTTATCTTTATGTTTTGCTTTTTTACACCCGCGCGTCGACGGTAGCGCCTGCTGGTTTGGTCCAAGATAGCAAACGGCCTTCCTATACTTGAGTCAGAGCGCAGTCAAAGGCTGAAAGACACGCAAATACGTACACACAGGCTAAAAGCGCACCGTCACAGTCTAACAGCATCGAAGGATGCGCTCAAAGACAGACGATGAAAGCCGTGACGTTGCATAGTCGGCGTTATTTAATTGGCGACATGAGCTCATAGCATGCACTGCACTCTAACAGCATAGGCATTCCTTCTCCCTCCTCCTACGACGCGCACACCTCTTATCTTCATGGTTTGCTTTTTTACACCCGCGGGTCGACGGTAGCGCCGCTTGGTTTGGCCCAAGATAGCAGGCGGCGTTCTTCAAAGGATGTCGCTACTTTTCCGTATAAAGGGGCTTTAGTTCACAGAGGCACGCGAGAAGACTTGTATCGCTGCTTATTCAGCATTTTCTCTACACTCAGTGACTGAGAACCAGCTGTACCATCGCACAAATTAATACCGTGCTTTTAGATCTGATTAGCGGGAAGCCTGACGCCGTCTAAAAGGCCCCCTCGCAGCAGCGCCGTAGTGCATCTTGCGCTCAAATCGACGACGGCGATGTCACTTGGTATTTCACACGCGCAGTTACACAACCCCTCACAGGATTCAGAATTCTTAGCTCTGTCACGACCTATCGCCCTTTCACAAGGCGGCGAATGAAAATCTAGGTGACTGAAATCCTGATTTAAACCCCGATTTAAGTCACACTGGCTTTACTAGGCTAACTTAAATCAAACCATTCCCTGAACATACCCTGTAATACCGAAAATATATTTACATTTTCCGTTCGACTATCACTGGATTCGTTCCATTTGCATTCGAAATCAAAGAAATATCAAGCAAAGAATGATTTAAACCAGACTGATCCACAGGCTGAACATGATGCTCTTGTCAGCAACTCGGAGCGTTGAGATTTCTACCTTCGGCTTTATTCGTCAGCCATGGGGTGTCCTATTACGAGCGAAATGCAGTGAGCAAGGAAAAAAGAACAGGAAAATTACGCGCGTGTACACGCGTGCACACGCGTGTACACGTGCACACTGACAGGGAGAGAGAAAGAAAGACTCTGACAGAGGCAAACAGACAAACGTTCTATGTTGATCTACATACCGTATACGTCCAAAATCCGTCTTGCATCGGATAGTAAAAGTTTTTTATTACACGATCTTGCCGCCTTCTTTACTGGACCGTATTACCTCTTTGTGCAGTTAAAAAAAAAAAAAGAAAAAAAAAAGGCAAGGCCATTACCAAGAGATTACTCGTGAACTGTGCTCGAGTTCAGGCTGTTGTGTAGCCTAGAGACTTGATATTTTCCTGGAGCAGGCCACAGAGGCAATGGCCTGAGTGGTCATTGCTTTTGCGGCCACCGTGGTCCGAAGCCGACAGAAAGCAATTCGCCCGTGAGCTTTGAAGAGAAGAGATGAAAAATGGTTGGAAGCTGCTTCCCCCGAAAGTTCCCATATATTAAAACCCAAAAGTGGCTGATGATTTACTGATGCTTTATAGCAAATAAAATGGTTTAACAACAACAACATTAAAACCGTTTTTGCTTCAGAAAATCCTATGACAATTAAATTGTACCTTACTACATAATTATATTTACAATTAATATAAGTTTTCAGGCTGTTTTCAGTGATTGGACCCATTGAAAAATCAATCTGCCATGTTTAAAGACGCGTCTAAGGACAAACACTGTTTATAAATGGAGTTATTTGAATCATATCAATGTGACTTTATACACTTTTTTATTATATTTTTTTTTTACCACCATGTTGTAGCACAACCGAGGCGATGGACAATCGGGCCATTCGAACATTCGGTGTGCACCGCGTGACTGCCCCTCATAATGACTAGCGTCTGTGTATTTATATGCTTGTTTTTATTTTCGTACGTGTTCATGCGCATCATTCCGGGCATTCTAATTTTCGGTGTTGATTTTTTTTCTTAAATTTACTTGATGTGTCTTCTTCCTTTACTTTTTTAGGTCGTCGGTACACGGTTTCTTTTCGAGTCAAAGTAATATTTAGCGTCCCACATTTATTGGTGTTTTGTCAAGACTCGCGAAGGCCGAGAACAAGGGAATCTCGGTATGAACAGCTCGCCTCCGCAATGCCCCTGCCACCTCCCAGAGCTCAAATGTGCCACTTTCTTGAGATGGGATGAAAAGTTCGAATGGATCACGTCTTGTGTTCGTTTCACCGCGTATCTATTCTCTTCATCCGTCATGTTTCACATTTCGCATGTCCCCAGTTTCCAGAATTTGTGCCGGTGTGGTGGCCCTCATTTCCCTTTTTTTTTTTTATTCGTCACGTCAAGTTTTCGCAAGGGCGCTCGGCTCCACCAAACTTTTCCCTATTTTGTTTTCTTCTCGCGTTTCGTTTGTTTTCCCCCCAGGGGCATTGGAACGACCTTTACTTTTTTCTTCTTTCTTTTGCAGACGTCGTTCTTCTGTGTTTTTCGCGGTCGATGTTTTCTCCCCGTTTCCTCTGACCGCTTTTCCATTTTCTTTTTGGATTCTCACTTCCCCGTTGTTTTCGCCCCGTCCTCGAATTCCTCAGAGCTTGTTTGTTTTCGTTTGTATGGTCGTTGGTTTCGCGTTTCTCGGTTCCCGATCGCTCTGGCCGCCTCCGCTGGCTGGCTTGCTTGTTTGCGGAACTGGCGGCGAGGACGTCTCCTGGAGCGCAATCTTGAGGAGCGACCGTGCCGCAATCGGCCGGCCTGCCCTATCCATCCTCATTTACTCCCTTAATGCAATTACACCTCTCCCTGCTTCCTCGCGGCCTCCCCTGGCTGCTCCGAGTGACAGCCCGCGCGGCCCGCGAAACATGAGTCCCCCTTCCCGCAGAAATACATGGCGCTGTCATTACGGCGGAGACAATGCACGTTTCTTTGGCTCGGGTTATTCTGTCGGGCGCGGAGGACGCCGCCTCATATACCCGAGTGGCTTGGCGGCGACACAAAATCGGGTTGGGGGGGGGGGGGGGGGGCGACACTATAGGCTCGCGTTATAGGGAGGTTGTTAGGAGAACGGCTGGGCCCGGGGTGGACGCGAGGGTGCTTCGAGATGGGGCGATTCTCCTGTTCGTTTCCTTGGCGCCGCAGTGGAGCCCGGTAGCGGCCGTTCTCTCCTTGGTGTGAATGCGGGAGGACGATATAATTGTGACTTTACGAGGGATCTGCCTGCGGTTGTGTTGACCGGGTCCGGGCATAGCCACTGCTCAAGAAGGCCAAGGCGTGCCTCAACATGTGCACGTGATTGGTACCCCCTTAGGGGTGGTGCACGATAGACCCCAATCTCAAAAACCCTGCGTCAAATGCCCCCCGCCATAAGCCCCGTTTCTTTTTCCCCAGTTTCGAAATCCCCATTCTCAAAAGACCGTAACACGAAAGCCGCCAATCTCAAAACCCCGCGTCAAATGCCCCTTGTGTCAACAGCCCATGTCTTCTATGCGTCAACGCACACTGGGCAAAGGACAGCGGCTTGTTCGTTGAACGAGCCGTTTTCGCTAGTTTTTTTTTTTTGCTCGTTATATGAACGAAAACTAGGCTAGGGGCAGCGGTTCGTTGGTAGAAACACCACTTGTACCGTTACAATTCGCAGCTAGGGCAACCTATTTATTTACAAAGTTTGCTTACAACAGGTGTATGGTTACAGGGACACTTAGATTCCACAAAAACGTTGAACCTTCTGAAGAAAGCCATCCAGGTTGAGGGCACCGTCCCACAGTCGTTCCTCCAGATCTTTGATGCTCTCGTCCTTGTCGTTCCACCTCTTGAGTCGTTTCCTCGACTGACCACCGTTGGACAGCTGGAGCAGGGACAGTCGACTGGTAAAAAGCTTAGAAATTCCAGATATGATCACCACGCGAACATTTAGAAGAACTAAAGCATAGCTGTATTCTGAAGGATACGTTCTCCCTCTGTCAGGACTGTTACGCTGCAGTTGAAGGCACGATACTTTTGACAGCGCCAGTGGTTCTGTTCTTATTATGGCGGTGTAAAACATACTTGTACCCGTCTAGATAAAGCGCATCCTTGCCCTTCTGCGTCCGAAGTACCTCCATGGTAGCCGACGGTCTGAGACACTTGCTAACGAAACGTGCCCTTAAATAGGTAATCGGAAATAAACAGCGCGCAAAAATACAGACAAGGACAAAGGGACGAAGCTAACGACGAAAGCACTGACTCACTACTAAACATTTATTCAAAAAACACCCAACGAAGTAAACCGCACTATTACTTCAGCGCGTGCCAAGATAAACAATTTCTTTTTTGCCCAGATAAAACGATGCTTGGCTGACACATGCACCTTGCTCCTTTTTTTATTATGGCTTACGCTTCCAATAATTCCCTGCTGGTTTTCTCTGTGCCCCTCCCGATGAGGGTGATGTTGCTGAATTTGGGCTGACATTTACGAGCAGCACAACGTAGAGGCAAGTGGCTTCAGCGGGATCTTGTATACCACACAAGCCACACAATGTGAACGTCAAACCGCCATCATCGGGGGAAGGGGGGGGGGGGGGGGGGGGCACAGATAAAACCACCGGAGAATTATTGGAAGCGTATGCAATAACCACTACCACGGGGGCAAATAGAACGGGGTCATTGCATGCGGGGAGTTCGGCTTGTGGGGCAAATCGAACGGGGTCATTGAGTGCGGGGTCTTTGAAACCCGGGGCATTTGACACGGGGCTTTTGTGACGGGGATTCTGCACCCAAGACGATCGTGCTACACCCCCTTCTTAGCAGCTTATGCCGCAATCTGATTGGCTGCGGCACGATAATGAGATGCAAAACGCTCGCCCTGCGTTTGGTAAGCTGTCTGCGGCTATGCGGAGAGCAAGCTCGTCTGCTTCTTGCGTAGGGGTTGCGGTGACGTCAGAACGACGCCGAGTTCTGATTGGCTTTGATTGGAAGGATAGTGGATAGTCCTAAATGTTTGATGCATTGTGGTCTACCCACTATTTTTTTTTTTCAATCAGCCAATAAGAGCTCGGCGTTCCGACGTCATCGCAGCCCCTGCACAGGAAGCAGACGAACTTGCGCTCCGCGTAGACCGTTTTTATGTTACGATAGCTACGTTAAAAAAAAAAAAAAAAGAAAAAAAAAAGCGCTGGATCACGGCGTTTTCGCTGTTGCGGGATTGGTTTTGTCGGCGATACTAGACGCACAAAGACGACAAGCGCCGTGACGATGGACTTTTGGCGCCGCTTGATTGGATCCCCGAGGATTGTAGCGTCGGCTGCGCTCAGACTATGAAATTGAGCAGAGCGAGAAAAAGTTCTTCCAGAACCAGGCGAATGCGATGATACCTTCTCTTTTTTTCGAGTCTCCGCCGACTAGAAGAAACAAACAACACAAACAACTCTATCGCGAAACCCGTAATTGAATTTACGAAAGTGTATACAGCTAAGCAGACAGCGCCTCGATACTGCGGTGAACGCTGAAGCAGATTCCTTCTAATCTGGAGTCCCCGCGAGCGACTTTGTTACGCGAGGAATATCTGGCTCGTTGCCGGCAAATTCCCCGTCAGCCCGTTTGCTAGAAGACCACCCGATGTCGGTGCATAAGCCGCGGAGATCCAGCGGGGAGTGCGCAAATTAAGCGCTCCTTCACGTCGCTCCGCCAGGGTAATGAGGTCACGTGATTTGGAATCCGTCGCGCTTCTGATCACGAGGAGCAAAACGCTGAGAGGGATTCCAGGCGGAACCGGGCCGGGCGGCCTTTTCTCATCGCCCCTTGTGTTAGGAAAGCACCGACGCTGAAATGAAGATTCATGCTTCAACTGACTGGCTTTTCAAAAATTTAAGCGAGGCGTTTCGGCGGTCCTTAATTAAAACAAACGGTGCGGTTTGTGCGGCTGCGAGCGAGTTCCACGTATTTTGGACGCGCGGTGCACACGCTGCACCGCTTCGGGGGTGGGTTCTTGCGATAGATTTTTGACGCTGCATGCGACTCCTGCCGCATTTTCTGCCGGCGATCAGCCCCTCGGGTGATTAGAGCGAGTTTCCGAAAACGCGGAATACAAAGAGAAAAAAAAATATATATATAAAAAAAGAGAAAGAGGAAACAGCAACACAGAGAAGATGGTAAACGAGTGTGTAGTGCCCGTGTAGAAAGATGGCATACTCAAGCTTGCCTTATTTTTTTTTTTTCGTAACACAGTTCGCTTTTTGTTTATTTTCAAGATGGGCCACGTATTTCCCTCTATTCGCGTCTCCCGGCAGGTATGTTTCGGTCCTCACTCGACAGCCTTAAGGTTCGTTCACACTCTTACAACCGAGTACGAGTGAAAGAGACCTGACCGGTTTTTAAGCCTCTTGCGACCTCTTAGGACCAGCTCCGCTGCCGCGCATCCGGTCCTAAGAAGTTGCAAACGGCTTAAAAACCGGTCTGGTCTCTCTCGGTCTTACTCAGTCGCAAGAGTGTGAACGGTGCTTTATGGTGTGGCCGCTACCCAGGTAGCACACGATATTCGTAACTCGGACGGTGTGCATTTCATTCTCGTCTCTCTTTGTCACATTTTCGCAGCCAGGCCGCTGAACGTTTCGATGCACATTTCGATGAACCTAACTTCCCGGTAAAAAAAAAAAAAAAAAAAAAAAAAAAAGAAGTTGTATTTTTGCCGTTTGGTGCCGTGGACTTCTATGACATTGCAAATAGGATATCTTTCTTTTTTTTTTTTTAAGGGGTGTGTGTGTGTAAACACGGGATGTTTTGTCCAACGATTCGTCAGATTCCCCAGTGTGCGCCGTAAATATATTATAATTTTTACCTCAACATTGTAAAAACATTGGCCCATTATTGGTGCATGTAGGCAAAACTGGGTCACCAACGTTTTTGGATATTCAGGCACTATTTGTTCTAATATTTTCGGCCAAATTGGTCCACTTTCGCAACTTGACGCAAGTTACACAAATCTTTGTATGGTGGTATCTTCGTGCAACGAAGGTGGCCCCTGCCTTGTGGCACGAGTCGAGTGCGAGAGGTACAGTCAAGTCAGGGGCCACGGCACTGCGTCAAGAAGGGAACTTTCATGCATATTCTCGCTCCAAGTACACTACGTCTGAAGATCTTCGCTGCCGACATTGGAGCTGCCTCGTTATGCCCGGACTGCAGCGCTCTCAAGCCTGCTTTTCACGGACCTGCATTGACGGATTCACGTCTGCAGCCGCGGGACCTAGCCGGATTTCATCATGTCAAAGGCAAACATCCAACTAGATTACCTCAGTTGTGAACTCCCACAGAGGAAAGTACCCCGCCCCCCCCCCCCCCCCCCCCCCCCCTTCCCTTCAGTCTGCCTCCCGTCGTTTGAAGCGCCACCTACATTGTCGTTTCAAAGCTGCGTGTTCCATACAGCCATCTATACTTGGTTTCAGCATAGGTCCAAGCGTGGCCGTTGTTATGAGCCGAAGGTCCAATCAAAGAGCGCGAGAAGCGCAACGTCGCGGCGTTCTCCGACGTACACTTCACGTTTTCCACTTTTGCCCGCCTTCTCCTTTTCTGTATCCTCTCCAACTTTTACCTTGCCCCAACTTGGCTCCGCTCGCAGCTCAGGAGACGGGAGCGCAAACAGGATTATCTTCCCTTCAGAAAACCGAGGTTGTACGTCGGCTTTTAATAGGACGACCCAGCGGAGGAGCACGCACAGAAAAACGGCGAACGCCATGACGGTTCGCTTTTTTCGCCGTTAGATTGGCCCTTGGGCTCATTACATCGGCCCCGCTTGGACCTAAGGTGAAACAAAGTATAGACACTGTGCATCGAAACGTATGCGTTTTCCCATAGAATACAGTGGAGTTAGCGTAGCAGCCGTACGGCGCGTCGAACGACGGGAGGCGAGCTGTGGGCGCAGAAGGACGCTGCTTGCTAGTGCAAGCAGCGTCTATGAGCAGTTCCGTAACTGAGATAGTCTAACAACGCTGTCAACAACTAAGGGCGTTTAAATATCGCAGGACCCGGCATGGCGTCATGCTCAGCGACACCGGAAAATGAACTAAATACCAGACTGCCTTCCGCACCGACGCGCTCTTGTCCAAGCTCCCATCGTCTGCTCGCCGCTCGGTCGGCTACGTTAGGCTAAAGGCTGGTAACTGGTTCACACACTTGCGCGAGTCCGACTGCGATCGACTGCAATGGCTTGCGACGTTACTCCTTTTACGGGTTGCTACGGCTACGGGGTTTTAAGCCGCTTACAACCGCCCCGTTACAACGGCTTGCGTTTACACTTGAGGATTTGCGGGCGGATCCGCGCAAGCGGAAAGTGGATTTTGGAGCCGGGTTGACTGGATGGCGAAATCGACTTGTCGCTGGTGGAAAATCTGGATATGGGTCCCGGACTGGTCCAGAATTTCCGCCAGCCACGTGTCGATTTCGCCACCCGGTTCCAAAATCCACTTTCCGCCTGCGCGGATCCGCCCGCAAATCCTCAAGTGTAAACGAGCCATAACGAATCATGGAGTGTGAAAAATGTCACGCTGCTTAACAAACCTAAATGTCAGGTGATGAATTTTACTCGCAATCTCTCTCACAATTTTCACACACCTTACGTACTACACGGACACCTCTAATTGTATCTCCATCTTACAAGTATCTTGGTGTCCACTATACATGCAACCTTTAACGGGCCGTTGAAATTGAAAATATGTAAGATGGGAGAGAGTTTAATAATGAGGGAAATTGAAAGTCGACTGGCTATGAAAACGACCTGAGCGCCAACTGCCCCCGAGCTCGAGCTTCTTGCACGATCTCCCCAGAATACTCAGTTGGGAAACTGCCACAGGAGCCTGCTTTGAAATGTGGCTCCGATCTGTACTCGAGAACCAAACTAAACGCGACCGCAACGCCGTCATTTCTCCCGCAGCGGTCACTCCGGGAACTGCACGACTTCACGCATTGGTTCAGGTCGAGTCGCGCAAGGGCCGGTGGCGCCATCTTGCAGGGCCCTCTCGCAGTAGCTATATAAATCAACTTTTATGTTTTGACTCGTCGGTAAAGAGTGGTGCTGTTATCGTATTAAGTTATGTCTCGGTGGACTCCACCGGTCCAGGTTTCAAGGGTGAGTTTCCCAACTGAGTGTTTTATAGTAACGTTGTCGCAGCCTAACGTGTCCTCGACCTCTTTTTTCTAACAATACCAACACCAAGACTGCAGACGCGTCCAGAACTCTTGGCTATATAAATAAAACGCAATAAAAAAACTTTCCTCCTTTCCGCTCTGGTGAAGAAGGAAGACCAGTGGAGCTGTACAATGGAAAGTAATGGCCGGCCGCAAGTCGGCAAGCCAGAATGGAAAGGCTGCTGCCATCTATGAGCGACGGCGGTAACCAGATACGTGGCTTGCCGCCGTCGCTCATAGATGGTGGTAGGTGTATAAAGTTCGGTGTCTTCATTTTTTTTTTTTTTTTGCGGGGGCACGATTCTGGGGCAGCTAGCCCTTAAAGGGGCCCTGCAATGACTTTTTGACTGGTTTTTAATTTGCACTGAACCTGAGCGTACTCAACGTAGTAACTTAATACAACTTTTCTTTTCTTAAATTTCGCTTTATTTTAAAAGTTATAGGCAAATTAGAATTACAAAAGCAAGCAAAAAATAACCTCCTTCATGACGTCGTAGGTCCTGCCTTGAGTGACCTTGAACTAGAGGAGGAGTAGTGAGCTCATCGAGCGCACACGGCTGCCGCACTCCGTGTCGACGGCTCGAGAGGGCGCCACTAAAGCACGTGTTGGATAGGCTGTATGAAGCGGGCGGCCAGGGCAGCTCGTATTGCATTTGCAGCGCGACTAAACACTAATTCGGCATAACATTTCATTGGCCACAAACGACAGCAAACACGGGGTAAAAATCAGTTCAGAACGGGAGCCACTTCGCGCTGACGCACCGCCAAATGGCCAAAACGCCAACAGGGCCCGCGCCGAAGGCCTTCGGAACGCTCGGAACCGGTCGGATTCTTGAGCCGGTATACGACCACAGCGCCGCCGCGTACATCCGGGACCTTTCTACGCTCCTCGTTTGTCGTAGCCTCATCCCACTAGCCTTTTCTAGTATGCGCCGTTTTTTTCCGCCGCTTGGTGGCGGGTATGTCGACGGGTCATTTCTCCTTTCCGTACTTTCTAAACTGCATTTGTTTCTTTTCTTATCTAAACTAGTGAACAAAAACTACTTTCATACATAATTGAAACGGTTCGCGACACTTATATTTTGTATCTCGACTAAAGAAAAAGCTCTTAACGGCTTTGACCAGTGGCAGCCCAGGACCAAAGACGTCACATTTTGCGCGCTTTCGGTACCGCGGGTCGCCCTCGTCGGTGGAGGAGGTTTCCGCGTCGTCCGATTAAAATATGACGCACTGATATTTAGTTACTCTCTCCGTGCCCGTTGGCTTGCCCCAACCCCAAGAGACGTAGAAACCGCAAAAAAGGTAGACGCTAAAATATGATTGCAGGGGCCCCTTTAAAGGGGGTGGTGGGGGGGGGGGGGGGGGGGGGGGGGAGGGGGGTGCAACGATTTCCGGACTTCGGTCAAATATTTGTGGAAGTTGCCCTCTGACACTTCTGAAGTGAAGAACAGAAAACTGATTTCACTATAGTGTCCTTGTTGTTGAGTAAAAAAAAAAAAAAGATAAATATTTGCATTTCTGGCATTCCCCTCAACTGTCTCCCAGTCTTCAGGGTCACACCTGGTCGCACTCTATAGTGATGTAATTCGGGGGTGCCGCCTAGGTTCCCGTGTGCTCTCTTGAAGGACGCTTCCTCTCCCTCTCTCTGCTGACATTAGCGGGCGTTATGCTGCATCTTAGAGCCGAGCGAGGACACGTAAGCTTTTCACCGTAGTTCTTTCGGTTGCCACTCGTGGTTGCAGCTGGGGGAAAATGCTCGACTTTTACTTTGCAATTATGCAGCGGAATCGCGACATTTTTTAATGAAGGAGATGTTTTCTCTATCCCCCGGGACACAATAAACTACGTAAAAATGACGAGATGCAAAGTATTTTAATCTTAAAATCGTTGCACCCCACCCCCCCCCCCCCCCCCCCTTTAACAGGTCCGCTGTAAGATAGCTCCTACTCACCCCGGCAAACTTGCTTAGTGAACATACCTGGTGTTCTTTTTTTTTTCATCAAATATAAAAAAAGAGGCCGTGAAAGCTACTCAAATGCACTCTACGCAAGTGAGTTATATGATCAGGCGGACGTTATGTTCAAGAGAACATGCAACTAATACATAACTAACTCACGAAAATTAACAAATTACTTTTTTTACTGAGTCGTTTTATTGCTCATGTCTATATTGAAGAAATGGAGGCAATAAATGTTGAAGCCCAGCCCAGTGGTTTTTAAAATCCTGGTTCGAGCACGCAGTTCGAGTTATTGATTGTCAAATTTTGTCTGCCTTTCCTTTCGGCGGACGCGACGCCCCGCCGAAAGGACAACTCTCGTTTGACGCCAAAGGTTCACGCGTGTGTTAATGACGAAATTCTCGTCACTTTTGTGCCACAGCGCGTCGAAGCATTCACTTTTAGTTGACTGGTTCACGTTCAGGTTGTTTTTTTAACCTGACTCGCAGCCATGATTAAAACGTTTTTCAGTGATATCGCGCAGCAAAGCAAAGCAACTTATCCCGGCCGATAAGGTGACGTATCGCTTTAGTTGGCCAGCCACAGAACACCGACTGCAATCAACTCCGGCCACTGATCAGTGTCTCCGGCGTGCTGTGATGCACAATAGTGACGCAAAATTCGTCATTAACACGTGACTCTCCGGCGTCAAACGAGGATTTTCCTTCCTGCGGACATGGAGCATCTGATTTCGGTCACGACAGCTTTTCAGAACAAGTTTCCACAATGAATAACTCAAACTGCGTGCTCGATCCAGGATTTTAAAAACTGGGCTGGCCTTCAACATTGATTGTTTCTACTTCTTCAATAGAAATATGTGCCCTAAAACGTCTAATCAAAAAAAGTAATTAGTGGATTTTTGTGAATTACTCATTTATTAGTTGCATTCTCTCTTGAACATAATGTCCGCCTGGCCGTACAACTCATTTATTATAATCATAGAGATTATAATGTGGCGGATGACACAGCTATATACTCGACGAGTTAGACATCAGCTTTGAACCGTTTGAGGCACTCGGTTACTAACAGGCAGTAAGTGTGAATGATATGTGGCTGAGGTTAAAAGCAATAGTAAATAAATGTATTACACAATATGTTCCTTTGAAGGTAAAAAGAAAAAAGAATACAAAATTCATGGATAACAAGGGAAGCCATTCAGCTAAAAAAGAAAACTGAAAAGACGCAGGGAAAGACTCCGTCGGGAGCGTAGTGAAGCTTGAATACATGAAATAGGAACACTGAGCGCCGAAATGAAAAATCGGATAAAAGAGTCAAAACACAAGTACTTCAATGTCACAATGCAAAAATTCCTCAGACAATCACCCTATAAGGTTTGGAGGTATTTAACAAAGAAACAAAAAAAAAAAAAAAGTGTCTCCAAGATATGCTCAGGGCAGGGAGTTATTTTTGACAAGCAAGATGTTGCAGAGGAGTTTAATAATTTTTTTTTACCTGCGTATTCACAAAAGATGACGAGGAACCTGTACAGTTCGTGTTACCTAGGGACTGTACAGATATGGATGACTTAACACTTTCGGAGGAAGGAATTCTAGCTTTATTACTGAATCTAAAAACGTCTAAGTCGATGGGCCCAGATGGTATCCCAAATGCCTTTCTAAAGGGGTGCGCAGAATGGACGGCCAAACACCTTTTGATTATTTTCGAAAAATCACTGTCAACGGGAGCCCTTCCAGACGACAGGAAAATTAGCAAAATAATTCCTATACCGAAAGGTGGCGAAACCACAATTGTTTCCAACTATAGACCCATTGCCTTAACATCAACACCCTGTAAATTTTTAGAACATAGTTTCCAAACGTGTCCGACAATATCTTTCTTGCAACAGGCTTCTAGTTCTAAGCGACTACCAACATGGTTTTGGGGAGGGTTTATTGACAGTGACCCAGCTTGTAGAAACGGGGCACTATCTTTATGAAGTGGTAGATAATAAGGGACAAGTACAGATATAATCTTTTCGGACTCCAAGAAAGCATTCAATAAAGCCAGTCATAAAAAACACAAAAAACACTACTAATTAAATTGAAATCGAACTTGGGAGATAATGGCGTCGTTAATTGGATCAAGGCATTTCTTACCGATCGTAAGCAGTTTGTATGTATTGAAGAAAAAATGTCTGCAATAAGCCACGTTGAGTCGGGAGTGCCACAGGGTTCGGTGCTTGGGTCGTTGTTGTTTTTGATGTGAATTAACGACCTCATAATTGATTCACCCATTCAAGCCAGATTACTTGCAGGATGACCGCATTATTTACATTGAAGTCAAATCTGTTGCAGACCAACTTGGATTAATTGAATATTTGTCTAAAATAACTGATTGGTGTACATTATGGCAAATGTCCCCCGAACACGCAAAAAACCGTATGCATGACCATTACTAACAAGAGACAGCCTTTGGGGTTCAGCTACACAATTCAGGGGGTTACCTTATCAAATGTCACGGATTATAAGTACTTAGGAGTAACTATAACTTCAGACCTTAAATGGCCAAAGCACATAAAGAATGTTTGTTGGTAAAGCAAACAAACGACTAGGGTTCATCCGGCGCACGCTCAAACTTGCGTCACAGGAAACTAAGCTGATGGCATAGAAGATGTTATTGCGCGCTATCTTAGAATACGCGTTCGACGTTTGGGATCCGCATGTAAAACAAATCGCAGTTAAATCCAGAAAGTGTTCAGCGACGGGCATTGCGTTCTGTTTACTCGCGGTACCGAAGACAGGAATCTGAGTCCCCTCTTTACGGTGAAGCCAATTTACCGTTGCTCCAACTTCGCAGGAAACAGAAAAGGCCAACTCTTTTTACAGCGTTATAAACAGCTTACTACTGATCGACAAGAATCGATATATCAGTGAAGATAAGACGCGAATAACGAGGGACAAGCACGGAAGGCACGTGAAAGAAAAAAGGCTTGTTAAGGGTTGTCTGAGATGTTCATTTTTCTTGCAGACTGCACGAGATTGGAACCAGTTACCGGAAAACATTGTAGGTGCATGTAGCCGGGGGAAGTTCGCATCTCTTATTTCAACATTTGACATGTGCACTGTGCCACAGGTTGAGCTTGTTGTATTCTATTGTGGATATTGCACATAGTTTCATGTATGCATTGCGTTTGTTCCGGTGCAGGGTAGCGCGAACGCGCACGGGCATTTCGGTGCACGGACTTTTCGGTGTACGGACTTTTCGGTGCGCGGAATTTTTGGTGCATGGACTTTTCGGTGTGAGACTTTGCGGTGTGCGGACATTTCGGTGCACGGACTTTTCGGTGCACGGACATTTCGGTGCATGGCCAATCAAAATCACGAGTCTTTTTTAGTTTTCTCTAAACGTAAGAAGCACTATTTTAGCTGGAAATTTATTTTTTTCGCGCTTTGTAATATTTTAGACTTGGACATCCATTTAGACCACTTACTGATATACCACCTAACTGACTTTGTTACACGCAGTACTATCCTGCGTGAGGATTGGAGACGTTGGAAGTTATAATTTGTTTGTCGGTGTCTCTTTTTCAACGCACGCGCTAGTAGCATCACATGTCTCAGATAATTTTCAACAGTCTCAAGCTTCTTGCTGTTGGGGCCTTTCCTACATAGATTATAAATAATAAAGCCCACACATTTACAGAAAGCGTCGAGAACGCCTGTGTCGACCCAACGCATAAACACGATGCGATGCATCTAGTAAGTACGTTGGAAAAGAGACACCGGCAAATTAAACATAACGTCCAACATATCCAGTCCTCCCGCAGGATGGTGCTGAGCCTAACAAAGTTTCTTAGGTCGTATATGAGTAAGTGCCCGTAAATTATAAGGAGCAATTCTACAAATTTACAAAGTGGGAAAAAAATCACTTGTACCTAAAGTAGTGCTTATTACTTAAAAAAGAAGAAAAGAAAACCTTGCGATTTTGAATGACCGTGCACCGAAATGTCCGTGCACCGAAAAGTCCGCGCACCCAAATATCCGCGCACCAAAAAGCCCCTCACCGAAAAGTCTGTGCATCGAAATGCCCGTGCACTGAAATGTCCATGCACCGAAAAGTTTGTGCACCGAAAAGTCCGTGCACCGGAAAGACCGCACCGAAACTCCCTACATCGAAACGTCCTACACCGAAATGTCCGGATCCCAGCGCGAACTGGGTTTGTATATATTTGACGACTGACTGTTGGGCTGTGGTTAATTTATTGTGTTAAATTCACTCATGTATCCCACTCCTATCCTGGTCCCTAAGGACCGATAGTATTTTCAAATAAATAAATAAATTTGCGCAAACCGCATTTTTGTAGTTTTCACGGCTTTTTTGTTGAAAAAATCTGTGTTCGATAAAAAAAAAAAAAGTATGTTCGTCCTGAACTTGAATATGCATCAGCGATCTATAATCCGCATCAGAAGTACCTGGTCTTGCACTTTTGGATTTTGTAAAATAATGCCGCAGAAGGGTTGAACGGGACGCTACGAACTC
Source organism: Ixodes scapularis (assembly GCF_016920785.2). NCBI lineage: Eukaryota > Metazoa > Arthropoda > Arachnida > Ixodida > Ixodidae > Ixodes > Ixodes scapularis. The sequence continues at coordinate 10,998,483 of NW_024609884.1, forward strand.
CAAAACATCACTCACACATCGATATCTCGAACGGATACGGCCGTACTTTTGAAAAAGAAGGGAGCAATCAAGCGAGGTCTATGACGTCATCGTCCTCCTGGAGAATTTGAGAATGAGGGGGATTAAGTGGCCTCGGTTCTCTCGTCCTCGCTTCGGTTCACCAGATCGACGGGACGTAGCGAGGAGGAGAGGGAATGAGAATCGTGACGTGACTTGTCTCGTTGTCCTCGTCGGCCGTATTGAATCGCGCACTTTTCCAAAAATACGACGATCCGTTAGATGTATCGCTGTATGAGTGATGTTTTTGGGTTTTGCAGCGTCCCGCCTATCCGTCCAGCCTTGTTCTGTGAGCTTGAAATTTCGGTTCAGTACCCCTTTAAAGGGAAGCTGAAGCCTGTTTTGAATTTGATTAGTACACTCGATTCTTTTTATTCCGATTTCAAACATCACGAATATCAAAAAATGTAGGAAATTTCCTGTCCGTATCACCCAAAAAGACGCCTTCGAAGTTGCGTTGAAACCACGCCCCTTCGCGGCAGCGGGAGAGAGGAGTAAAAGGAAGAGATAAAACATGACGTCACGAAAGGAGCCTCGCACGTGCTCCCAACACATCCTGTATAAAAAAGCCTTTACCGCCGAATTCACAAACGGCCCCTCAACTTCCTCGAGAAAGGCGCGAGGGCCGGCGCTAGCCAATCGCGATAATGGATCCGCCGTCGCGATTGGCTAGCGCCGGCCCTCGCGCCTTTCTCGAGGAAGTGGAGAGGCCCCTCAATTGAAGTGAGGTTTGTGAATTCGGCGGTTAGTGCTGATTTTTCCTGCGTCACTGGAGAAGGTCACCGTAGGCCAGCGATTGGACACGACTACGGCGTCAGCGTTCAATGTCCAGTAATTTTTCTTGCTGCGTTTGAATTGTTACCATATGTATTTATTATGATATATACGTATTATTCTTGTTTAAATATTTTTTCCTTTAAATTCTCAGTGTTTACTTTCAATTGATTATGTACTTTCTTCGCTTGTGCGTTGTTTTGTTTATATATATATATATTTTATTTTCCACTTTGTTCGGAGTAGGTGGCACCGTCCCTCCCGTCGACATTAGGAAGTTTTATACTTCGTCTCGCCTTAGCATAGACTGTTGTTAGCCGCGCATGCTAGAAGCGCGAGCCAGCTGCAATGGATGAAGCTTCGGCGGCTGCACGAGAGGTCTTGCAGCGAGTGCTCCAGTCAAAATGGACAATTGGGCGAGTTGGTAAGAGTTCATAATTACTTACAGCGCGACTGGGACAAGGACAGACAGAGGAAAACACAGAAACACAGGACAGCGCTTGTCCTGTGTTTCTGTGTTTCTCCTCTGTCTGTCCTTGGCCCAGTCGCGCTGTAAGTAATTATGAGCTCCAGTCATGGCAGTCAAGGTTAGCCGCTCGCGCTTGCACAGCCCTCGCAGTTTGTCCATGCTAAGGTGAGACGAAGCATAACACTGTAGCATAACTGCGAAGGCCGTGAAAGCACGAGCGCCTAGCCTTGACTGCCTTGACTGGAGCACTCCCTGCACGAGCGCTCATCCAGCCGCCGAGGCTTCATGCAAAACAACTAACTC